>NC_091204.1:15276534-15376534 GCF_040958095.1 Procambarus clarkii
ATCAAGCAGCCTATTTCATAACCAGTGTTTTTATTGGTCATTCTTGATTCTAAACTTATGCAATTTATAAACATTGTTTCGGTCCAGGTTCGACGCCATATTGGTCATCATGAATGACATATATATATATATTATATATATATATATATATATATATATATATATATATATATATATATATATATATATATATATATATATATATATATATATATATATATATATATATATATATATATGTTGTACCTAGTAGCCAGAACGTCGTACTCGGCCTACTATGCAAGGCCCAATTTGAATATGACTGAGATGGATGATTTAATGATGATCTATATTCTTCATATCTTCCTAAATCGGGAAGGATGTTGGAAATTTACCTCTGCACAGTTTCATAAATTTAATGGACCTCACTGGTGCTGCTAAAGGATGCGTTTCGCAGAAGCACTCGGCAGCATCTTCGGAGGTAATGTGGAATACAAATTGGCAGAGGTGATAGCATTTATTCCAATTAGGATGATGAGCAGTGAGGATTTACCATGTTAAGGATCCTGGTTAATGTTGCTCTGCATTCCTATTGGTCGCCTGGGACGAGTATATTGCAAACTGATAGTTCTGTGCTGGTCGTGTACCTGGTCGAATATATTTAAGTGTAAACTGTTGATAATTGGATGTGTGTGTGTTTGATATATAGTACTTTAGCAATGTCTAATCTCTTATTCTCGTTGAATCGTTTGACACAACGATAGTCTAAGTTTCCTGGAGTATTCCGAAGACTTCACTTGTCAAATGACATTAGTTTTGCGTCATTTTCATGCACTGGCAAGTATGCGTCAACCTCTCCAAAGAGCCAGGGGCCAGATTCATGAAAGTACTTACGCAAGCACTTACGAACGTGTACATCTTTCCTCAATCTTTGACGGCTTTGGTTACATTTATTAAACAGTTTACAAGCATGAAAACTTGCCAATCAACTGTTGTTATTATTATAAACAGCCTCCTGGTGCTTCGGAGCTCATTAACTGTTTAATAATTGTAAACAAAGCCGCCAAAGATTGAGAAAAGATGTACAGGGACCAGATTCACGAAGCAGTTACGCAAGCACTAACCAACCTGTCCATCTTTTGTCAATCTTTGGCGGCTTTATTTACAATTATTAAACAGTTAATGAGCTCCGAATCACCAGGAGGCTGTTTATAACAATAACAACAGTTGATTGGCAAGTTTTCATGCTTGTAAACTATTTAATAAATGTAACCAAAGCCGTCAAAGATTGAGGAAAGATGTACACGTTCGTAAGTGCTGGCGTAACTACTTCGTGAATCTGGCCCCAGGTTCGTAAGTGCTGTGAGTGGACACACCGCCATAGTGACAGTATTGGGCAGCACCACTCATCCTGTGAGTGGACACACCGCCATAGTGACAGTATTGGGCAGCGTCACTCATCCTGTGAGTGGACACACCGCCATAGTGACAGTATTGGGCAGCGCCACTCATCCTGTGAGTGGACACACCGCCATAGTGACAGTATTGGGCAGCGCCACTCATCCTGTGAGTGGACACACCGCCATAGTGACAGTATTGGGCAGCGTCACTCATCCTGTGAGTGGACACACCGCCATAGTGACAGTATTGGGCAGCGTCACTCATCCTGTGAGTGGACACACCGCCATAGTGACAGTATTGGGCAGCGCTACTCATCCTGTGAGTGGACACACCGCCATAGTGACAGTATTGGGCAGCGCCACTCATCCTGTGAGTGGACACGCCGCCATAGTGACAGTATTGGGCAGCACCACTCATCCTGTGAGTGGACACGCCGCCATAGTGACAGTATTGGGCAGCGTCACTCATCCTGTGAGTGGACACACCGCCATAGTGACAGTATTGGGCAGCGCCACTCATCCTGTGAGTGGACACACCGCCATAGTGACAGTATTGGGCAGCGCCACTCATCCTGTGAGTGGACACACCGCCATAGTGACAGTATTGGGCAGCACCACTCATCCTGTGAGTGGACACACCGCCATAGTGACAGTATTAGGCAGCGTCACTCATCCTGTGAGTGGACACACCGCCATAGTGACAGTATTGGGCAGCGCCACTCATCCTGTGAGTGGACACACCGCCATAGTGACAGTATTGGGCAGCGTCACTCATCCTGTGAGTGGACACACCGCCATAGTGACAGTATTGGGCAGCGCCACTCATCCTGTGAGTGGACACACCGCCATAGTGACAGTATTGGGCAGCGTCACTCATCCTGTGAGTGGACACACCGCCATAGTGACAGTATTGGGCAGCGCCACTCATCCTGTGAGTGGACACACCGCCATAGTGACAGTATTGGGCAGTGTCACTCATCCTGTGAGTGGACACACCGCCATAGTGACAGTATTGGGCAGCGCCACTCATCCTGTGAGTGGACACACCGCCATAGTGACAGTATTGGGCAGCGTCACTCATCCTGTGAGTGGACACACCGCCATAGTGACAGTATTGGGCAGCGCCACTCATCCTGTGAGTGGACACACCGCCATAGTGACAGTATTGGGCAGCGTCACTCATCCTGTGAGTGGACACACCGCCATAGTGACAGTATTGGGCAGCGTCACTCATCCTGTGAGTGGACACACCGCCATAGTGACAGTATTGGGCAGCGCCACTCATCCTGTGAGTGGACACACCGCCATAGTGACAGTATTGGGCAGCGCCACTCATCCTGTGAGTGGACACGCCGCCATAGTGACAGTATTGGGCAGCACCACTCATCCTGTGAGTGGACACGCCGCCATAGTGACAGTATTGGGCAGCACCACTCATCCTGTGAGTGGACACACCGCCATAGTGACAGTATTGAGCAGCGGCACCCATCCTGTGAGTGGACACGCCGCCATAGTGACAGTATTGGGCAGCACCACTCATCCTGTGAGTGGACACACCGCCATAGTGACAGTATTGGGCAGCGTCACTCATCTTGTGAGTGGACACACCGCCATAGTGACAGTATTGGGCAGCGCCACTCATCCTGTGAGTGAACACACCGCCATAGTGACAGTATTGGGCAGCGCCACTCATCCTGTGAGTGGACACACCGCCATAGTGACAGTATTGGGCAGCGTCACTCATCCTGTGAGTGAACACACCGCCATAGTGACAGTATTGGGCAGCGCCACTCATCCTGTGAGTGGACACACCGCCATAGTGACAGTATTGGGCAGCGCCACTCATCCTGTGAGTGGACACACCGCCATAGTGACAGTATTGGGCAGCGCCACTCATCCTGTGAGTGAACACACCGCCATAGCAGCATGTACAACACTCCCCAATAGGAAGAAAACCCATGTCAAGTGACCTCTTACACCCATCTTAGGCCTGACAAGTGGCAGAGTGTCACCTAAGATGGAACTACTCGATCTCAAGTGTCATGGAGGGTGGCTCCGAGTGCATGTCAAATTATTAGAGTGCATCGGGTGCTCAGGAAGGTACAAGCTTGATAAAATAGATGAGTCCTTCTAGTCAAAATAATTTGACGAAAAGTCAAGGTATTAAACTTTGACTCTATATATACAAATAATTACGACGCAAATGGAAGAAAAAGGCTTTTATGTCAATATTTTTTTAGAGGCAAGATGCTCTCAAATTATGCTGATATCAAATGAGATGAAACATTATGAGCATTTTCATCAACAGGAATCTATAATGCATACTTCTGAATGATGTATTTCTAATGTATTTCTACACACAGCCGTACCCGACTGTGTGTAGAAAACGCTAGGAAAATAAGGTTACTGATTAGTGATGTGATCTACGTTTCATCGTCTTGAAGTGGAGTTGGGTGTTGAACAACTTCACTTCTGCAAGAGGCAACTGCAGTATTGGTTTTTGAGGAGGATAGAAATAGCTTAAGCTACTCTATCCCTTTGAGATGTATTTTATGATCTTAATAAACCTACTTGAAGATGTTTATAACCACGTAACTGAATTAATTAATCCTCTCTGTGGGGGTTTCTAGGCTTTCGTATGGGAAAGAACAGTGTTATTGGATTCGTCTTCTGATTTTTCTAAGACGTTATCACGGACACAGCAAAATTAACGTCATCTTGACCAGATCACACACTAGAAGGTGAAGGGACGACGACGTTTCGATCGACTTGAGAATGGTCCAGGACAGACCGAAACGTCGTCGTCCCTTCACCTTCTAGTGTGTGGTCTGGTCAACTTACTTTAGCCACGGTATTGTGACTCATCGCCTGCTTAACGTCACCTTCATTGACAATCAACGAGGGTGGTTTAACGTGAGGGGTTTGGCACTTTAAGGTACCAAACCTTGACAAACTATAGGAGTGCACAAATAAATGGTTGTTAGAATTTAATGTTAGCAAGTGTAAGGCAATTAGGATGAGACCCTTCACATTTCCGTCTGAAAGGTGTTCACAAAGCAATTAGCAGCTCGGAGACCTTCCACCAACCACTTGGGCTGGACGGTAGAGCCACGGACAGAGGGATTTGAAGGATTGAGTGCAGTGTCGGTGGTAGTGAGAGAGATCTTCACTTGAAGGCAGGCAGCCTCCAGTCAAATGCCATCTCTCAGCTTAATAGCGCAGGCTTCTGCGCGATAGTGTAAAGTATTAAGTATTTCAGCGAAAGATGTTTATAACAGCGTGTGTGTGTGTACTCAACTAGTTGTGCTTGCGGGGGTTGAGCGTTGGCTCTTTAGTCCCGCCTCTCAACTGTCAATGAAATGATATACAGATTCTAGAGCCTACCGGGAGCCAAAAAGCCCATTAGTGTTAGAGAGAGAGAGAGAGAGAGAGAGAGAGAGAGAGAGAGAGAGAGAGAGAGAGAGAGAGAGAGAGAGAGAGAGAGAGAGAGAGAGAGAGAGAGAGAGAGAGAGAGAGAGAGAGAGAGAGAGAGAGAGAGAGAGAGAGAGAGAGAGAGAGAGAGAGAGAGAGAGAGAGAGAGACAGAGACAAAGAGACAAAGAGACAGAGAGACAGAGAGACAGAGAGACAGAGAGAGAGACAGAGACAGACAGAGAGACAGAGACAGAGAGAGACAGAGAACACATGGCCGCCACAAGATGCACTGCTGCTGACGCCTCGTGGCTCTGTCTGCGCTGACGAACTGCTTGGCTGACACCTCCTCCACTCAGTCTTAACAACCTCGTTAGAGACACTCCTGCCTCGCCCTTTCATAGTCATCTGGTGGGCATTTTCCTCCACCATCATGTGGTGCTATACCACCATTATCCTCACTTTAATAAGACTTAATCGAAATCCTCAGATTAGGCAAAATTGTAATTAATTTTGTCAATAAAGATGTTAATAATAAATAATCTGTGCACTCGCGTGAGTGTTCTTGCGGAGGAGTGGGGACGGGTGGGGTTGAGAGTCAGCTCTTGGGTCAGGCTCAACCATTGATGAACTCTACCTCTAACCTTCCTTCGACTCGAAACAATGTGTATGTGCAAGCATGTATGTGTGTGTGTGTGTGTGTGTGTGTGTGTGTGTGTGAGTGTGTGTGTGATTCCGCTCTTCACGAAAAGCAGGATGGAATAGCTGGGTAAATCATTGGGTGGAAAAAAAAAAGGTCACTGAATTGAGGTTCTAAGGTGAAGGAATATTAGCACGGCTGGTTGCCTGGTCGACGACCGGGCCGCGGGGACGCTAAGCCCCGGAAGCACCTCAAGGTAACCTCAAGGTAGGTCCTGGGACCGATGTGTTCTTAATTGTTGTGGACGACCTATCCGATGGAGTGAGCTCCTACATGACAATGCTTTCAGACGATGCAAAGGTAATGAGGCCTGTAAAAACAGAGGAAGACTGCAGAAAGTTACGGGATGACCGTGACAAACTATAGGCGTGCACAAATAAGTGGTTGCTAGAATTCAATGCCAACAAGTGTAAGGCAATGAGGATGGAAAAGGGAGGACAACTCTAACTCACCAATCAACATAACATTACGGAAATACCCGGCACCGGCCTGGACTCCATACACTGTGAAGCATAACACCAGACTGATAATATTCACAGGATTGCATCAGAATTAGTGCCAGAGCTAAGAATGTTAAGCTATAAGAATAGGCTAATGAAGCTAGATCTCACGGAGGCCTGAAAAAAATAGAGCGGACATGATCCCAGCATACAAGATACCGAGACGAATAGACACGGTGAACAACGACAGCCTCTTGAAATTGAGACAACAAGACATAGGCAGAAGCTGGAGACTAAGAAATGTGATAAATAAAATAGCCATGTGAAATGAACCGAAGGAATTACTGCTGGAAGTCACCTTTCATCTACACCTTTTAAGGCCAGATACGACAAAGAATAGTTAACTTAAGTCGCTACAAGGCGACTTAAGATTCCTCTGCGAGGGCAGAGGAATCTAGCCCTCGCTTCCTTGTATTGGACGCGCGTCCGCTGGTGCCCAACCGTCTTGGCGGTACACACACCGCCACAAGAGCAGCTCAGGTATAACAAATACACACACACATACACACAAACAGACTAGTGTTTATGCGCCTCGTCCCTGCCAGTGTACAAACAAACACCTCTGCTCGGCCCGCTGGCCAGGGCGAGGCGGCCCACATCATAGCTCTACCTCACCCTCGCTCTATATGGCCACTACAGCCAAGGGCCAGGGGCCAGATTCACGAAAGTACTTACGCAAGCACTTACGAACCTGTACATCTTTTCTCAATCTTTGGCGGCTTTGTTTACAATTATTAAACAGTTAATGAGCTCCGAAGCACCAGGAGGCTGTTTATAACAATAACAACAGTTGATTGGCAAGTTTTCATGCTTGTAAACTGTTTAATAAATGTAACCAAAGCCGTCAAAGATTGAGAAAAGATGTACACGTTCGTAAGTGCTTGCGTAAGTACTTTCGTGAATCTGGCCCCTGGGCACGGGCTCACCATAGCCCGTGCTACATGGACACTTCGTCCTGAGTAGCTAATTCTGAAACAACAACAACAACAACAACATAGCCCATCACGTACCTCTTACGGGCTATTCATGCCCGTGCCACCTCTTGGGTGGCTTAATCTTCATCAATCAATCAATCTGGATGAGGCTGAGACATGTTAATCCCTAATCAAGAGGACATTAAGGAATTTATGATTCATCTTTGTCCCAATGAGGCAAGGGGGAGGGAAGGGGGGGGGGTAGATAGGTAGGTACTCACTTAGTAGTGCTTGCGGGGGTTGAGCTCTGGCTCTTTGGTCCCGCCTCTCAACTGTCAATCAACTGGGGTATAGATTCTTGAGCCTACTGGACTATCTATCATATCTATAATTGAAACTGTGTATGGAGTCACCCTCCACCACCTCCCACAGGATGGATAGGGGCATCCACCGTCCCCAGGATATCCACCTATCCTGGGGGGGTCCTTGCCCCCCAAGATAGGTATGGGGGTCCAAAATAAGCTAATTAATTTAAAACTAGACCGCTTGACCCCCCTTTACGGGTTATTCAGGCCCGTGCCACCTCTTTGGTGGCTTAATCTTCATCAAACAATTGATCCCCTATCCCCAGCAGGTGGATAGGTCGCTTCATGCAGGTCAATCCCCGATCGTCGAAGTGGTTGGGCACCATTCCTTTCCCACAGTCCCTTCCCAAATCCTTATCCTGACCCCTTCCAAGTGCTATATTAATTTAAATTTTGCCCCGAGGGGCGAGTTTATTGGGCAGCGCCACTCATCCTGGGAGTGGACACACCGCCATAGTGACAGTATTGGTCAGCGCCACTCATCCTGTGAGTGGACACACCGCCATAGTGACAGTATTGGGTAGCGCCACTCATCCTGTGAGTGGACACACCGCCATAGTGACAGTATTGGGCAGCGCCACTCATCCTGTGAGTGGACACACCGCCATAGTGACAGTATTGGGCAGCGCCACTCATCCTGTGAGTGGACACACCGCCATAGTGACAGTATTGGGCAGCGCCACTCATCCTGTGAGTGGACACACCGCCATAGTGACAGTATTGGGCAGCGCCACTCATCCTGTGAGTGGACACACCGCCATAGTGACAGTATTGGGCAGCGCCACTCATCCTGTGAGTGGACACACCGCCATAGTGACAGTATTGGGCAGCGCCACTCATCCTGTGAGTGGACACGCCGCCATAGTGACAGTATTGGGCAGCGCCACTCATCCTGTGAGTGGACACACCGCCATAGTGACAGTATTGGGCAGCGCCACTCATCCTGTGAGTGGACACACCGCCATAGTGACAGTATTGGGCAGCGCCACTCATCTTGTGAGTGGACACACCGCCATAGTGACAGTATTGGGCAGCGCCACTCATCCTGTGAGTGGACACACCGCCATAGTGACAGTATTGGGCAGCGCCACTCATCCTGTGAGTGGACACACCGCCATAGTGACAGTATTGGGCAGTGTCACTCATCCTGTGAGTGGACACACCGCCATAGTGACAGTATTGGGCAGCGCCACTCATCCTGTGAGTGGACACGCCGCCATAGTGACAGTATTGGGCAGCGCCACTCATCCTGTGAGTGGACACACCGCCATAGTGACAGTATTGGGCAGCGCCACTCATCCTGTGAGTGGACACACCGCCATAGTGACAGTATTGGGCAGCGTCACTCATCCTGTGAGTGGACACACCGCCATAGTGACAGTATTGGGCAGCGTCACTCATCCTGTGAGTGGACACACCGCCATAGTGACAGTATTGGGCAGCGTCACTCATCCTGTGAGTGGACACGCCGCCATAGTGACAGTATTGGGCAGCGCCACTCATCCTGTGAGTGGACACACCGCCATAGTGACAGTATTGGCCAGCGTCACTCATCCTGTGAGTGGACACGCCGCCATAGTGACAGTATTGGGCAGCGCCACTCATCCTGTGAGTGGACACACCGCCATAGTGACAGTATTGGGCAGCGCCACTCATTCTGTGAGTGGACACACCGCCATAGTGACAGTATTGGGCAGCGTCACTCATCCTGTGAGTGGACACACCGCCATAGTGACAGTATTGGGCAGCGCCACTCATCCTGTGAGTGGACACACCGCCATAGTGACAGTATTGGGCAGCGCCACTCATCCTGTGAGTGGACACACCGCCATAGTGACAGTATTGGGCAGCGCCACTCATCCTGTGAGTGGACACACCGCCATAGCAGCATGTACAACACTCCCCAATAGGAAGAAAACCCGCTGGGTTGTTCATCCTGTCACTTGTACTACATAGTCGTAATGGCTCGGCGCTTTTACCCCCCCCCCTGAAAGTTCCTTCCCTTCCCCCCCCCTTCCCCCCCCCCTTCCCCCCCCTCCCCCCCCAGCAGTTCCCACTTTGTGTGGTTCCCTCCTGTTGTTCAGCCCTGGGGAGTATCTACGGAAGGCGGGGGGGGGGGGGGGGGGGAGGGGGAGTAGGGGGGGAGTTATATTACACGGTGAAAGATGCTGCGAAAAATCTGTTATTGCAGAGATGCTGCAGTTGAGAGGAGAAGGCGTTGGGAAGCATCCTTCCAGGGCGGCAAAGGTTTGATGATTTTCATCTCAGATTCTTACAGCATCTTTTGAGGACAGCTTCCCCCCCCCCCCCCCCCCTCCCTCCCTCTCCCTTCAGTCTTAGATACGGGTATACTGAGCATCTCAAGTTATACCCTTCTCGTATATCGCTTTACCGTCGGAATAATAATTACCAGAGAATCAAATATAATTAAACTGAGAGAGAGTTTATGTATAGGATGCTAAACAGGTTTACAAGGGAGGGAAGATGAGGTGGTGTTGCATGGCGTTAATCAACGATGACAAGCAGCCTCTCGCACGGTAATCAATACATCTCTCCCCTAACGACCGACTCTCTCCAGCGATTAGGCAGCAGGAAAAACACTGTACTCCGCTTCAACACGAATTTACGAACTAAAATAGTGTGTTGAGGGCGTCATGTGTTTGGGATATTGTCTGTAAGGGGAGAGAGAGAGAGAGAGAGAGAGAGAGAGAGAGAGAGAGAGAGACAGACAGACAATACACTATCTCTGATTTGCTCAGAGAGAGAGAGAGAGAGAGAGACACTACACTATCTCTAATTTGTTCAGAGAGAGAGATACACCCACTCCAGTCCTGTATAGAGTCATATAAAATCCTGTATAGAATCCGGTGTTGCACCCTCTATAAAGACCACCGCTTGATACGGTGCCTTTACACTGCTCGCTATGCGCCTTATTTGACACTGCCTCAACGCGATTACTCGCTGATTGCACATTCAATGCAAGCTCCTGATATGCAAATGCCCACCTCCACAGCTGCTGTTTGGCTCAGAGCAGGCCCGGAATCTTTGCCCTATCATCAGCGGATCAGAAATGATGATTACTCAAGTGCAAGCATCACGCAATTTAGCCTAACATATTATCGAGATATTTAATACAGTATAATACAGTGTAATACAAACATAGAGTGTTATACAACCCGAGAAAGATGCAAAGGAGAGAGGAAAGAGGGGAATGACACGGTAGAAAAGGAGATATATAATAAAAGAATGTGGATAAGATGGCATTTCCCCTCTTCATCCCCTCACCCAGGTGAGGGGATGAAGAGGGGAAGTGAGGGGAATGTAGGGGGTAAGGAGGAGGGCTATGGAGAGGTAGTGAGGGGGAGTGAAGGCAAGGGAGGGGAAGTGAGGGGAAAGAGAGAGAGAGAGAGAGATACCAGTGCTTGCCTTTTCTTAACATCCCTAATTCCCTTCCCCCTCTCGACTTTCTTCCTCTCCCCTCATCTTCCTCCCCTCAGAGGGGGTAAGTGGTTGCAGGAGCTGGTGACAGATGCTTCCCACTCTTCCCTTACTCTCACAGACTCTTACTTGTCTTACAACCCCTCTCTCTCTCTCTCTCTCTCTCTCTCTCTCTCTCTCTCTCTCTCTCTCTCTCTCTCTCTCTCTCTCTCTCTCTCTCTCTCTCTCGCTCTCTCGCTCTCTCGCTCTCTCTCTCTCTCTCTCTCTCTCTCTCTCTCTCTCTCTCTCTCTCTCTCTCTCTCTCTCTCTCTCTCTCTCTCTCTCTCCCCTATAACACACAAATAATATTACCAATAACAACAAGAACTGCAACAGTACTCCATACACAGCTTCAAATGTAGGTATGATAGAGCCCAGTAGGCTCAGGAACCTGTACACCTGTTGATTGACGGTTGAGAGGCGGGACTAAAAGAGCCAGAGCTCAACCCCCCCGCAAGCACAACTAGGTGAGTACAGACCTTTTGGCCAGTACTCACCTAGTTGTAGCTCCAAGGGTCGAGCTGTGAACATCAGAACCCGCCTCTCAACAATTAAACCGATTAGCTGTTAGGGGTTCCGGAACCGATTGGGCTATGTCATATGTTCACTTGAATCAGTATACGCAGAACAAATCCACAAGGGCCGTGACGAGGATTCGAACCTGCGTCGATCAGTATACGGAGCTTTTCCTTCGCTATTTTATTTTTATCGCATTTTCTTTATTCACTACTAAGATTAATGATATATAATGCAGGATAACCACTGGGAAAATAATAATTTCACAGCATAGGAAAGCTTTTCACACATTTTCCAATGTTGTTATTTTGCATATCAGTGTTTTTTATTTATATATAAACACTGATATGCAAAATCAGTGATTTAAGTGAATATATCAGTTGATATATTTGATATATATATAGTTGATATTTGATATATAATAGTTGATATATTAAGTGAATATATAGTTGATATCAGTGAATCCCAAGTGATTTATTCAGTCCAATTGCATCATTACTGTAGTTTCTAGCAATTCCCTCGACTACACCTTACTTTGTTCCTCATCTCTCGTGCCTATTTATTGCCTGTCTCTACTTCCTCATCGTACGGGCTCGCCATAGCCCGTGCTGCTTGGAACTTGTTCCAAGTAGCTGAATCTATAACAACAACAACATCCTCATCACAATCGACTTGAGAATGGTCCAGGACGGACCGAAACGTCGTCGTCCCTTCACCTTCTAGTGTGTGACAATCGACTTGAGAATGGTCCAGGACGGACCGAAACGTCGTCGTCCCTTCACCTTCTAGTGTGGGACAATCGACTTGAGAATGGTCCAGGACGGACCGAAACGTCGTCGTCCCTTCACCTTCTAGTGTGGGACAATCGACTTGAGAATGGTCCAGGACGGACCGAAACGTCGTCGTCCCTTCACCTTCTAGTGTGGGACAATCGACTTGAGAATGGTCCAGGACGGACCGAAACGTCGTCGTCCCTTCACCTTCTAGTGTGGGACAATCGACTTGAGAATGGTCCAGGACGGACCGAAACGTCGTCGTCCCTTCACCTTCTAGTGTGGGACAATCGACTTGAGAATGGTCCAGGACGGACCGAAACGTCGTCGTCCCTTCACCTTCTAGTGTGGGACAATCGACTTGAGAATGGTCCAGGACGGACCGAAACGTCGTCGTCCCTTCACCTTCTAGTGTGTGGTCTGGTCATCATTCTAGCAATTTTCGTGTGTATGTATCCTCTAATGTTGCTTCAACAGCCACTATTGAGAGGATAGAAACCTTTCCTCTCTGGAAGTCATTCAAGATTGATAGCATTGACCCCAGTTCTGACCTCGGGCGGACGTTGATGAAAACATCATTCTAGATCTCTCACTATGACTCTCTGCTTCCTATTGCAGAAGTACTCCTTTATCCATAAGGATTTGGGATGGGACAGGAGGGAAAGGAATGGTGCCCAACCACTTGGTGGACGGTCAGGGGGGATTGAACGCCGACCTGCATGAAGCAAGACCGTCGCTCTACCGTCCAGCCCAAGTGGTTAGCCCAACAAGGGCTGAGCTGTGAATTATATTAAAATTACATTAATAATTGCCGTTGCGCATAATTGTCCTCTGGTCGATTACCTTCCAACGCATGGTATAATGATGATGATAAGGATGATGATAAGGATGGTGATAAGGATGGTGATAATGACGACGGTAATAGCGATGGTGTTATGGTTGATGGTGTAACCTTTCAAACATTATGATAATTAATGTAAGGCAGGAGGCGGTCGCCGTGCCCTCTGGAGCGCCTAATTGCTTGGCCGAAGCATGTGAAAAGGGGGGGGGATATGGGGCAACCCTCACCCCCCCCCTCCCCCAGCCTCATCTCAGATGCTCACCGGAAGATGCTCCTCCCTCGTCTTCATCTGGGAGCTCTGGGATGTCTCCAGCATCCTCAATTCTTCCGGGATTCTGTGGGTTCGAATCTAGATAATTAGGGAGAATTTTGCCTCAAGATTTCTCGAAATTTAATGTATTTGAGGCCCTGTTTCTCACCCCCCTTGGTCGCGGTTATCGAAAATAGATTTATTGTTTGTTTGTTCTGGAGGGTGAGTTAATTGGGCAGCGTCACTCATCCTGTGAGTGAACACGCCGCCATAGCAGCGGCATTCATCCTGTGAGTGAACACGCCGCCATAGCAGCGTCACTCATCCCGTGAGTGAACACACCGCCATAACAGCGTCACTCATCCTGTGAGTGAACACGCCGCCATAGCAGCGTCACTCATCCTGTGAGTGAACACACCGCCATACCAGCCTATACAATAGGCTAGTATTAAAGGCAAGAAAAAGAAAATATAGGGGTTTTCTTCTCCCATCTGGAAGAAAACCCGCTGGTTAATTCATCAAGTTTACATACACGAAATCGTGTATCTCTGACAATTTACCGTGGCGATCTGAACACATTTTAAAGAACTTCTGTAATAGCTTGAACCCATTCAGTATTGAAGCTGTTAAGCTTCAACATCTAGACTATAAAGAGAAGGCGCTCGGTACTCTTAGATGCCGGACTACTTACTCTCAAAATTTAAGATTTTCAAAATTGCCTTCAAATGAAAATAGAGCAACAAGTAGTCCAACAAATTAGAAATGAATCAACGTTGTTATTGCACTTATTGTATCTATAAAAAATTTCTATACATCTATATTTTTTTTATTTTATATTATTCTTAGTCGCATGACTAATGCTGGGGGAACTGGTCGGCCGAGCGGACAGCACGCTGGACTTGTGATCCTGTGGTCCTGGGTTCGATCCCAGGCGCCGGCGAGAAACAATGGGCAGAGTTTCTTTCACCCTATGCCCCTGTTACCTAGCAGTAAAATAGGTACCTGGGTGTTAGTCAGTTGTCACGGGCTGCTTCCTGGGGGAGGAGGCCTGGTCGAGGACCGGGCCGCGGGGACACTAAAAAGCCCCGAAATCATCTCAAGATAACCTCAAGATGACGTTAATTGTATTAGCAATGAGATACTAACAGACACGCATTGAGAGCGATACTTATATACCCCCTCCTCGTTAAACCCGAATTGCACTGAACCATCGTTAATTTTACAGAATAAACTACCTTTCGCCCTTCTCAACGAGCACCAATGGTCCCCTCTCTCTCACTTTCCCACCCCCCCCCCTCTCACCAGGACTATAACTACCCCTCACGCTAATCACCAGGGGACCCCTAACCATCATCATCATCCTCATCAACAGCTCTCATCAGATCTCTCCCAAGGATGCAACTGTTGGTCATTTCTCACTTCAGCGTGTGGGAGAGAGAGGGCGAGAGAGGGAGAGAGAGAGGGAGAAAGAGGGAGAGAGAGAGAGGGAGAGGGAGAGAGGGAGAGGGAGAGAGAAAGAGGGAGAGAGAAAGAGGGAGAGAAAGAGGGAGAGAGAAAGAGGGAGAGAGAAAGAGGGAGAGAGGGGGAGAGAGAGAGGGAGAGAGAGAGAGAAAGAGGGAGAGAGAGAGAGGGAGAGTTTGAGAGGGAGAGTTTGAGAGGGAGAGGGAGAGAGGGAGAGAGAAAGAGGGAGAGAGAAAGAGGGAGAGAGAAAGAGGGAGAGAGGGGGAGAGAGAGAGAGAGAGAGAGAGAGAGAGAGAGAGAGAGAGAGAGAGAGAGAGAGAGAGAGAGAGAGAGAGAGAGAGAGAGAGAGAGAGAGAGAGAGAGAGAGAGAGAGAGAGAGAGAGAGAGAGAGAGAGAGAGAGAGAGAGGGAGAGAGAGAGAGAGGGGAAGGGAGAGGGAGAGAGGGGAAGGGAGAGGGAGAGAGCATAGGGGAGGGAGAGAGCGTAGGTGAAATGGGAGTGAAGAAAGAAGGAAGAGAGGAATAGGTAGAGGAAATAGCAGAGAAAGGGGGAAGAGTGGAAAAATACATGAGGAGGCACACGAGCTAGAGAAGAGTGGAACAGATGGAAGGGAAGTTGGGAACTGTAAGACAAGGAAATGAAGGGGGAACAGGAGGGAAGAAGAGAATAGCGAAAAGCATGCTGGAAATAGAGAGGGAAGAGAACGAGATCGTAGAATAGTATAAAAAAAGGAAGGGGTGAAAGTAACAGGGAGAGAGGGAGGGACAGGTAAGAGAAAGTGGAAAGGACTAGACTATATGAAGGAGAGTACAGAGTGTGTCAAGAACTAGCTACGTGATGCTAAAAATCCCCATCACACAGGATGGTTAGTCTACACTAGCAATCTCTGGGTGGATTAGGATATGGAAAGGGGAAGAGAAGAGGAGTGTGAGGGAGGGAGAATGGAAAGGGGGAGAGAGGGACTGGGAGAGAGAGGGGGGGGGGGGGAGGGGGAATTGAAAGGAGCGGTGTAAGAGGGTGAACAGAGGTTTTAAGACCTAAATTTAGGTGCAGCGTCATCGGGTTTCAATCTCAGAAAAATAAAGGCAGTTCACTAACCACTTCTTATATATGGTTTCTGTCACGCCCCCGGTTCTCTAACACCACCCCCCTCCCCTAGCCCCCCCCCATGTGTAATGGCTTTGGTGAACCTCACTTGGGAGGTTCCGTGGTTCATAAAGAGACACTCATTGCTACTAATGATCGGGGTCTATCCTTGAGCATTTGGAGTAGAGTTGAAGCCCTGTTTAGTTGAAGCCCTGTTTAGTTGAAGCCCTGTTTAGTTGAAGCCATGTTTAGTTGAAGCCCTGTTTAGTTGAAGCCCTGTTTAGTTGAAGCCCTGTTTAGTTGAAGCCCTGTTTAGTTGAAGCCCTGTTTAGTTGAAGCCCTGTTTAGTTGAAGCCCTGTTTAGTTGAAGCCCTGTTTAGTTGAAGCCCTGTTTAGTTGAAGCCCTGTTTAGTTGAAGCCCTGTTTAGTTGAAGCCCTGTTTAGTTGAAGCCCTGTTTAGTTGAAGCCCTGTTTAGTTGAAGCCATGTTTAGTTGAAGCCCTGTTTGCACATAATCCATTTCCAATTGCATTTCCCATATACATTTTATTCTGAGAACATTTCTGGATACCTTGTTATCCATTATATTTAATTACGAATTTTATTTCAATTTTTTTAATAAAAAATAAAAAAATATTAGTATAAAGCCTAATATGGTGTAATATGATGCACTGGCTTCACTTTAATTGGGAGAAGTATGATTGAGGGAAAAGAGAGTGAGGGGAGAGGAGAGTGAGAGAAGGGGGGGGGGAGGGAGGGGGAAGAGCCAAATTAGACACACTAGTATTATAAACATTAGGCACTCGTTAAGCTCAGCGCTAATTGCTTGTTGCCTCAAACAACACAAACACACTGTAACCATCGTTAACTCCGGATAATGTTTATCCCGCTTCTAAATACCTACATTAACCAGCCAATTCACTTGATTGCGAACAAGAGTATTTTTAAGCCGTTATTAGAGGCGTCTTTTAACATATGAAGAAAGCAAAAATAATCGACGAAGGAACTTTTTCAATGCTAATATATTTTATTGTATTTGTAGTACCATATTTAACTTTTGGTTAATTGATTATTGTCATTAGAATTTATTGTGTCAGGGGACATGTAGCCAGTATATAATATTTTATAATATATATATATATATATATATATATATATATATTTTTTTTTTTTTTTTTTTTTTTTTTTTTTTTTTTTTTTTTTTTTGAGATATATACAAGAGTTGTTACATTCTTGTACAGCCACTAGTACGCGTAGCGTTTCGGGCAGGTCCTTAATCCTACGGTCCCTGGAATACGATCCCCTGCCGCGAAGAATCGTTTTTTCATCCAAGTACACATTTTACTGTTGCGTTAAACAGAGGCTACAGTTAAGGAATTGCGCCCAGTAAATCCTCCCCGGCCAGGATACGAACCCATGACATAGCGCTCGCGGAACGCCAGGCGAGTGTCTTACCACTACACCACGGAGACTATATATATATATATATACTGTATATCAATATTCACAATATATGAAGGGCCACTGACCCTCCCAGGATGCAACCCCATCGCAAGCTGGCTAACTCCTGGGTACCTATTTACTGCTAGGTGAACAGGGAAGTTTGCTGATATGAAACGTGCCCAACCATTTCTGTCCCGCCTGGGATTCAAACCCTGAATTCTCGGTTCAGGGGTCGAAAACGAAGCCTACTGTATTACCGGGCCCATTGTTGTTTTTTCATACTCATACAGGGGTTTTTAATTAATTATTTTACGATTACAGACTGCCGGGATTATCTAATCTCTAGCGTTCCCATTTCGCCGGATTATCGAGGTCATTACCAGCCAATCAGGTATCTGTATGTCTTCTGAAGATGTCACTATAGCTTCTTCCTGCCTGACGTTAACTTCTGGTTGGTTCCAGGAATCAATGACTCCACAGCCCCGGTCTCTTATGAGGCCTCCTGGTTGGTGATTTGGACAAGCAGCCTATTAGACGCCGCTGCTCGTAGTCTGATGTATTTAACAAAGCTCAGTTGATCAGATGTCATCTTGAGACATCCGTCAAGTTATCTTTTGAGAGGTAAGCAAAGTTATCTCCCCCCTACGACTAAAGGCTATGTTGATAAGTCTTGATCATCTTAATGTGGATAGAATTGTCTCTTTAAGAGTATGTATTGCAATTCTGATTTTCAATGGGGCTAGTTTGCACTTCCTGCCATACCTCTTGGTCTCAGGTCTCGGGTCCTCTTGGTCGAGGACCGGGCCGCGGGGACGGTAAGCCCCGAAATCACCTCACCACCTCAAGATAACCTCATATCTGAGGCTTTCCAGTCCTCTCTTTTGTCGATTTTCTGACTGTTTCTGACTGCAAGATTCCATCCACTTTTGCCCTATTCATCAATGACATAGATGAGAATATTGCAAAAAAAATCAAATTTGCAGATTACACTAAGATGTATGCAGGCGATGAGTCACAATAACGTGGCTAAAGTATGATGACCAGACCACACACTAGAAGGTGAAGGGACGACGACGTTTCGGTCCGTCCTGGACCATTCTAGTGTGTGGTCCTTCACATTCTAGTGTGTGGTCTGGTTACTAAGATCTATGGTAACAAAAGGAGGCGAAAAATGATACCAGGGGTCTTGATAAAGAGATCTTCACGAATGCAAGACCATGCTTGCAAATAAGGCATAGCAATGCACACTGCATCTTTCAGATCATCTCCACCAATCTCGTTACTTGGTCCTCAACGCCCTTGACTATCTTCGTTACCTTGTACACAACAACCATTTATTTTCACCATTACCATTCTTCATATATTGTGGTCAAAGCCGCCTGCAATATTCGAGGAAAGAATGCACCAACGAATTGCACGACCGGATGATTTTCTCGTCCTAAAACGTTGGTTGCAAGACGGGGCTAATGATGCCAGTTGCTCTAGCAAAGCTTCTTAAAATTTTTTGTACTGCCTTTACGCACTTCCTACTTGTGTACCAATCATTGGTTACAATCATTACCCAGTTATCATCATCATTTAGCGTCATTACCACCTTGCTAATGGCTTCCCACATAAATGAATTTATTTGTGCAATTTGTTCGGTTGTCAATCTCTGGCCGTTAGATTCAAAAAAGCCCGCGCGCGCGCTTCGTACTCCATGACGTCACGCCGCGCACAGAGTATATGGCTTCCTATTGGTGGAGACAGGAAGCCTGTTAGAGCTTGGTCTCCGTCACCAATGTAAACAAAGAATATAATTGGTCCTAAGAGGAGTTCTTGTGGTGCCCCGCTTGTCTTTTTTTTTTTTGGAGGCGGGGGGGGGGGGAGTAAAGAGGAAGGAGAGGCATAGGTGAAGGGAAGTATAGAAGAGGGAGATACAGTGAGAGGTATGAAAGCAGGCGGCGGGCTGTCCGCCTTGCTGACACGATGTGTGGGTGTTGGCAGCTAAGCTAAGCTGGCTCCCTCTTGTCAGGGAGCTGTGAGTGTGTGAGGGGTTCTTCACATGTGTTTCACCATATATGGATGTCTATAGATGAATACTGTGTAGCATTTATATATACACATTCCCTGATGCTTCCACACATGTTCTGTTTAAGGCTCTTTATTTTTAATATTATTATTTATTGATTTATTTATACACACACACACACTACAGTGGGGGAGAGGCAGCTGCCTTGTGGTACTCCACTTTTCAGTTCTATTACGTCACCCAAGTAGCTGCCGATATTAAGCCTAGCAGTTCTGTTGTCTACAAAGCTGCAGAGAGTAGCAGTAAATCTCTCAGGAAGTCCTACTTCAGATATCTTATATTTTAGGCCTGTGTGCCACACTTTGTCAAAGGCTTTTGAAACGTCTCTAAGTACTATATTACACTTATCTTTTTTCGACACTGCGTTGGCTATATGCACGTCGATCAGGGCTATAGCTGTATGGGCCCCTCTGCTATATGCTGGTAGATCAGGGCTATAGCTGTATGGGCCCCTCTGCTATATGCTCGTAGATCAGGGCTATAGCTGTATGGGCCCCTCTGTGGTGTCTAAACCCATGCTGCCTGGTGTTGTACTTCCCTTCCTCTTCCATGTACTTCACAAGTCTCTGATTGATTATTTTTTCAAATATTTTACCTGGTACTTCGAGGAGGAAAATTGGCCTGTAATTTTCAGTTTGGGTTGGGGGTTTACCTGGCTTGGGGATTAATCTTATTGTGGCATTCTTGATGTGGGGAATAGTCCAGATGCAAGAGCTGCATTTACTATACAAGTGTATTGATGGAGTGCAATCACTGGTAGGTTGGATAATACCATCTTAATTTATCTTCCTGTTGCTCGGCGCCTTGTTCTTGAAACCCATAATTGTTTTATGGACCTCTGCAATGGTTGAGTGTTTCATAAGGTGGCAGTCATTGCGAATGTTGTTAAGGTCTATTGTTCGCGTCGGGAGTAGTGCTGCAGCTCTGTTATCGACTTGAGTTGTAATTTCCCTTTCGTTAATGGGGCAAAAGTTTAAATTTTCTTCCGGGTTTATCCTGAATATTTTTTTCCCAGAAGTTCCTGAATTCCTGTTCGTGTTCTCTCTCCTCATAGAGTTACCCAACCACTTGGGATGGACAGTAGAGCGACGGTCTCGCTTCATGCAGGTCAGCGTTCAATCCCTGACCGTCCAAGTGGTTGGGCACCATTCCTTCCCCTCCGTCCCATCCCAAATCCTTATCCTGACCCCCTTCCAAGTGCTATATAGTCGTAATGGCTTGGCGCTTTCCTCTTATAGTTCAATTCAATTCAATTCGTCATTGAGTTTATTTCCTGAGGCGTCTATGATGTAGGGTGTTTCCTCAGAAGAGCTTCCCATCAGGGTTTTTACTTTCTTCCAGAATCGTGGTAGTGCCCCGCTTGTCGCCACAAGTCATTCTGATAAGCAGGGGGGTAGGTAATGGGGTGACAAGGTACTGGTATGAAGGGGGTGATGGGGCCTTAGGGATGGGGGGGGGGGTGATGGGCAGGAGGGAAGGTACAAATAAACCATTTGGAGGAAGGTGTCAGGGCTGAGTAATGAGGTAACGACAGGCATGAGTGGTGCCTCATTCCCCCCCCCTCCTTACTCACCCCACCCCCATCTTCTCCTCGTCCCCCCATCCCAGGACCATCACTCCCCCCTCTCCCCTTCAGATCCCCCAATCCTCTCCCCTCCCCGATCCCTCTAGGCCCACAACTACCCCCCACCCCCCACCCCCACTATTTCCACAATCCCCCTCCCCCCTTCTTCATGACAATCACGACACCTCCACACCCCTCCCCCCCCCCCCTCAAGGTCCACCACAAGACACTTTTCGAAGGAACACATTGCAGAACCAACAGGAGAAAGAGCAAAGGAACCAACAGCGTCGCAAGACACAGTGTTTTACCCAAAATGAGAGAGGCATCGAAGTAATAGGATACAAGAGACTCCTTTGGAGCTAGAGCGACCACTGCTCTATTACACTAGACGTCTGCAGTCTATAATGGTAGCTAAAGGAATTGGACAGACCAAGAAACATGTTGAGGAGGAAGACAAATTACAGACATGAGGGGCTACCAAAAGATGACTTATTTTTTTTTATTTTTTTTATTATTATTTTCTACCACAGACGTGGCCAGACATTTACAATGCTAACCAGCATATATACATTTTCTTCTGTTCTCCATGGACAGGGTTAGAGATGTGTTAAACATATAGTTCAGGGTTTATTGAACACTCAACCACAGAAGGTGATTCGGTGCTTTTAAAATGCTAAGCTAACCTACATACGTAAATACATAGATATACAGATTTACGTATGCACTACATAAGGTGTTCAATGTGTCTTTTACATAGTGTCATTAATGTACATTTACAAAGTGGAAATGGAATTCTGATCAGCTTCCACATATACTTTATACACATACACACACACACATATACGTACATATACATATATACATACATATATATACACACACATGCATTCACATACATTTGTCTCTTTTACTCTGAGAGGGTGAGATAGCTGATAGAGAAACTAGTGTGCAATTAAGCACTTAATCACTGAAGGTGATTAAGATGCTTTTACAAGTTCAGGTTATATAGTTACATCACATACATTCATTGTATAATTGATACATTACATGGTCAATCTTGGGTACAAGTCCAATATATCATCAAGTGTTCCAGTACTCATATAGTAATTACACAGTTCAGCATACCTTAGCCCAGGAGGGCGAAAGTCAGTCAGTATGGGACATTCTACAATATAATGTTCAAGAGAGTGCATGTTTTCTCTTTCACAAAGTTGACACATTGTGTACTCGACATTTGGGTTTTGAGAAAGCTGCCAGATACGTCTATATCCCAGGCGTATTCTGGCCACTATAACATCACATTGCCGGGTTCTTGTTCTATTAGTCCCATATGTGAATGTCTCCTCACGATATCTATCATAATATTTAATGCTACAACTTTCAGGTCTTTGTGAATTTGTTAGGTCGGTGAGATTTGCATTAGATATTTGTTTAAGTATTCTCTTTGTCACTGCTAATGAAACACCCATATCAATTTCTACCACTGGTTTTCTACAGGCTGTCTTTGCAAGCATATCAACAGTGTCATGCCTTGAGATGCCAACATGTGATGGTATCCATAGGAATTTAATTTCAAATCTGTTTTCTTTGGCAGCTAAAACATTTATTCGAATATCAGTTGACAATGTTCTGGGTGTTAGTACTAAGTACGTTCAATGCCAGGAGTGCACTCTGCGAGTCACAGTATACAAGTCCACTGCCTTTGTCTTTTATAAATTCAATGGTAAGGTATATGGCTGCAAGTTCGGTTTGAGTTGTACTTGCCCAGTCCTTCTAGGTGGGTCTGGGATGCTCTGGAATGCTCTGGGATGCATCTGGGATGCTCTGGGATGCATCTGGGATGCTCTGGGATGCATCTGGGATGCTCTGGGATGCATCTGGGATGCTCTGGGATGCATCTGGGATGCTCTGGGATGCATCTGGGATGCTCTGGGATGCATCTGGGATGCTCTGGGATGCATCTGGGATGCTCTGGGATGCATCTGGGATGCATCTGGGATGCTCTGGGATGCATCTGGGATGCCCTGGGATGCATCTGGGATGCTCTGGGATGCATCTGGGATGCTCTGGGATGCATCTGGGATGCTCCGGGAGCGTCTGGGATGCTCCGGGAGCGTCTGGGATGCTCCGGGAGCGTCTGAAATGCTACGGGAGCGTCTGAAATGCTCCGGGAGCGTCTGGGATGCTCTCGGACGCAGGTTCGAATCCTCCTCACGGCCCTTGTGGATTTGTTCTTCTAGGTGCATGCTTTGGGTTCGTGCGTTATAGACCCCCAATATTTTTTTTCCAACGCTGCAACGTTGGAAAAAACTTAAAACAAAGTTCTCTCCAACTCAAGAGAACGGGGCTGCGGCCCTATAACCGCTGCTGTTCCTTATTTATGTGACTGAACAACCTGAAAGAGTGAGCTGATACAAGTCAAATGTTTGCAGATGACGCCAACCTGACGAGGAACGCAAAAACAGAGGACGACTGCAGTAAGTTACGGGAGAACCGTTGACAAACTCACGGAGTGGCCAAACACTAAAAGATTGCTAGAATTCAGTTCCCACAAACGGGCAAGGACAGAAAGCTGGAGAAAGGGAGGCCAGAGAGGCGTAAACACCGTTGACAGATGGCCACTATATTAGCCGGGGAAAGGAAATTATTTGGCGGGAGACATCTCCCGTCACGCACGGTGCAGTCGCACCTCCACAGATCTCCAGTATCAGCTCTTGATACTGGTAATGGCTCAAAAGGGCCACCACTTACGGGCTATTCATACCCGTGCCACCTTTCGGGTGGCTTAATCTTCATCAATCAATTATTTGGTCCGGGACACATCTCCCGTCACGCAGGGTGCAGTCACACCTCCACAGATCTCCAGTATCAGCTCTTAATACTGGTAATGGCTCAAAAGGGCCACCACTTACGGGCTATTCATACCCGTGCCACCTTTTGGGTGGCTTAATCTTCATTAATCAATTATTTGGGAGTGGGCACAACTCCAGCGTCATCTCAAAAGAGGCTCACACAAGCAGGGTAACAACGGCAGCATATGGGACGCTGGTAAACATTGGAACATCGTTTAGAAATCTCTCTAACGCTCTTTCAAAATGTTCTAAACAGCCTTTGTTAAGCCCAATATTTTAATACGTAGCACGGGCGTGGAACCCCCACTTTGTGAAACATACGACTAAAATTGAAAAAGGACAAAGATCTGCAATAAGATTAGTGCCACAGGTAAGAATAGGTTAAGGAGACTAGACCTCACCATCCTTGTGGAGAGAAAAAGCAGAGGAAATATGATCGCAGCATACGAGATACTGAGGGAATTTACAAGGTGGATAAGGAGAGCCTTTATAAAGTTGAATGTAGAATGAGAGGACGCAAGTGGAAGCAGGAAGCGCAAATGAGTCAAAGAAATATCAGGAAATTCTCGCACCCTGTACGGGTGGTCAACAAGTGGAATGCTCTGAAAAGAAGCAGCACTGGAAGCCACCTCCATTCACAACTTTCAAGCCAAATTCGACAAGGAATTCGACCGTCAGAATAAGTTAAATTATAACACAGATATACAGTACAAGGTACAACATTAAATTATAACACAGATATACAGAGCAGGTGGGTTACCTTGAGGTGCTTCCGGGGCTTAGTGTCCCCGCGGCCCGGTCGTCGACCAAGGGCCAGGGGGACTTAAACTAAACCTCACTCCCACCCACAGTCCCAGATAGGGAAATTACCCCCCTCCCCCCCCCCCCCAAAGCCTCCGAACTACAGGGCGATAAAACACACCCCTCCCCCCCCCCCCCACCCTGCCACAATCCAAACACCACGTCCATAACTATCGTAATACGAACACAAGGCGAACTTTTGGCTACTCGCTTCATAAACATAAGTTTTTTTCCCTCTGGTGATCATTAGCCTTCTCATAAATTCCCCAAACTTTTGCATTACAAAATAAATTACCGACACAAACGCCGCTGTATGATACACATTTAGGCCGATGCGTAGTAAATCGCAGGCCGCAGCGCGTACGGACTGAAGGGCGTATTACGCAGATTTGGATCTCGGGGTGGAAGGCTAGGGGATTTTTTAGCATCACCTAGTTAGCTTTTTTGACACACTGTACTCCACTTCATATAGTCTAGGGTAGCTGCACTAATGCAGATGTACCTCATATCTTAATAAAAAAAAAAAAAAAAGACCTGTCCTCTTAAAAAGAACGTCGCTTTTGGCCGTTTGCCCGTATGGCCGAATATGGGCGTAATTTGAAAATGAAAAAAAATGAAAATAAATTTGGGATTTTTTTTTTTTTCAACAACAGTAAGTTAAGGGTCCTCTGGTAGGTTAGGTGGGCAGGAAATTCTCATAAAGTTTCAAAATGATATGAAAAACGTTAATGGAAAGTTGCCTCTTTTAAGCTTGCCGAGTAAGCCGGACGACTCGAACAGAAAACGGAACAGTACGTCACTTTTGTGAGTCGATTTCATTTCAAATTACGTCCAAATTTGGCCATAGCGCGCATACCAGCCAAAAGTGACGTTATTTTTAAGAGGGCGGGTTGAGTCTACACCGACGGCTCAGTCCAATCCTCTACTGGACGGACTGCAGCGGCATGTAGGTTCTATAGAAATAATATTTCCACAAAGACTGTCAGTGTCAGGTTAAACAACTGGCTGACCTCCACACAAGCAGAACTAGCAGCATTACAACTAGCTACCAGTACATTAAAAAACATTGGAGGAGGAAGAATATTCTGTGATTCAAAGTCTGCTCTTCAAGCAATCGAAAACTTCTCCTGGAAGATCGACAGCAAGAACCTCATACTACCAATTATAAACTACCTAATTGATGCACTGAGTAAAGGGTCTCGAATCTCCTTTGTATGGATACCTTCACACGTAAATATAACCCATCATAATAAGACAGACATTGCAGCAAAATTAGCGTGTAACAAAGATAAAGTTGAATTAGGAGGCCTGCCTTCCGTATTTTAATCATGTTTGATATGGCTTGATCGAGCGGGTCCTTGATAAGGAGTTTGTTGTTCAATTAGTACCTTATTGAGTGGTTCTTTGAGTATGTTCAGTTAGTGCCTTATTGCAACTCGTTCTCGGACCAAGTCCATTCCATCCAGCAGTCGACCCCAAAGACGCATTCATCAATTTTAACATGCTGTTCATTCAAAATAAGAATGTTCTCAAATATATATTAATAAATATATTTTAGCATACTGTGCATATATAGGCACAGGTTAGGTTAGGTGTTTAGGTTCTGTTGGCGATTATTTGTATTTGTAGTACGTGGGTGAAGCATTTACAGCGTTGTGGTTCGAACAAAAGTCATCAGTGAAGCGCTTGTTCCGGAAGTGTTCGGTAGTCATCCAGCCCGTCCTCCAAACAAAGACCCAAAAGTGATTCCATCCACCCGCCAACCCCCCCCCCTGTTTATGAATGAAAAACGGTTTACACATGACTCACAACTGCTGACGTTCGAACATATCCGGAACAAGTGCTTCACTGACGAATTTTGTTCGAACCACAACGCTGTAAATGCTTCACCCACGTACTACAAACACAAATAATCGCCAACAGAACCTAAACACCTAACCTAACCTATGCCTATATATGCACAATATGCTATTATAATATTAATTTATATTTGAGAACATTCCCGTTTGGAATGAACAGCATGTAAACATTTATGTATGCGTCTGTGGGGTCGACCGCTGGATGGAATGGACTTGGTCCAAGGACGAGTTGGGTTAAAACCGTTTTTAATTCATAAAGTAACCTGTCCTTAGACCAAGTCCATTCCCTCCAGCAGTCGACCTCAAAGACGCATTCATCAATTTTAACAGGCTTGTTTGGTTCTTTGCTTGTTCAATGCTTGTTCCTTCCCTGGAAACACAAACCAAAACTGTCTCTATTTTCCGCTTGTTACAACTTGTAATAAAGTTGTTACATCTTGGCGTAACGTGTTTATGACGTATTAGAACGTTGTTACAACTTGCTATATTGGTTGTTATAACTGGTTAGGTGGTGTTAAAACTTGTTCGAACGTTGTACCAACGTCGTAGTTTCGGTGTGTGTTTGGCGGGTTGTCGCGCCATCCACGACAAGGAACTGAGATATGAGAATAATAGCCGAGATACGAGAATTTGATACAAGCTGAGATACGAGGCCATAGTCAACAAACAGTGCCCAACAACCTGGACCATCGGGGATCGAACGCCGATCTGCAAAAACAAAAAACAAGACCGTCGCTATATCACTGTAACACTAAACAATGTAAATACCGTTATCTTGAGGTTATCTTGAGATGATTTCGGGGCTTTTAGTGTCCCCGCGGCCCGGTCCTCGACCAGGCCTCCACCCCCAGGAAGCAGCCCGTGACAGCTGACTAACACCCAGGTACCTATTTTACTGCAAGATAACAGGAAGCATAGGGTGAAAGAAACTCTGCCCATTGTTTCTCGCCGGCGCCTGGGATCGAACCCAGGCGAACCGTTATTAGAATTACAGAAAAAAAACATCTATTCCCCCCCCCCCAAGATATTTCTTGGGGGAAATCATATTACCAGGAGCCAAGAGTCGTCTGATCCAGTACCCACCCAGTACCTACGGGCTCACCATAGCCCGTGCTACTTGGAACTGTTTGTTCCAAGTAGCGAATCTTTAACTGTTCCAGTACACCCACCTGTGTAAAAGATAAAATAAGTTGCTTTCATTAGTCATAACACCGAATCAAGCAAATGTAATTCGGCCAGGCGAAGAACGGCAGTCAGAAACCTATTATTAAGTCTAATACAAACCGCTTTCATAACTCTCTTAATAATACAAAATGAACTCCATTAAGGCTTAACATCTCAGGGTGTTAAATTATTCCAATTTATCCTTACTTCCATCTCGTTTCCTTTGTAGTGTCTCCTCTATATATCTTTTGTATAAAACAACGTCTTTTGTAAACAATGTCTTAAGCGTTGACAGCATTCCTAGGGGCAGCATTCCATTCCTAGTCTATCAATTGCATCCTAGGAGGCCTGGTCAGAGACCGGGCCGCGGGGAAATTGATTCCAGGTATCGTAGGACGATGAGGTCTAGGAACCAGTCCGCCAATTGCGTCCTAGGCTAACAGGTCATCGGTTGAATTCTTCGGATGAACTGGATTTTCCAAGTTGAGTGCATTCTTTCATCTATATCTGTAAATGAATATGTCTGACTGAGGCCCGATGCTTGGGGATTGCAATTTTTGCAATTGCTGTTGGGTAACAGCTGCTGTTGCTGGCCTGACAGCTGAGTGTACAGCGCTTTGGATTCGTAGTCCTGAGGTTCCGGGTTCGATCCCCGGTGGAGGCGGAAACAAATAGGCAGAGTTTCTTCCACTCAAAGGCCCCTGTTATCTAGCAGTAAATAGGTACCTGGGAGATAGACAGCTGCTACGGGCTGCTTCCTGGGGGATGTGTAACAAAGAGGAGGCCTGGTCGAGGACCGGGCCGCGGGGGCTCTAAGCCCCGAAATCATCTCAAGATAACCTCAAGGTGTGTACTATCCTGGGTGGTTTACTACTGGCATAACTAAAGTGTACAGTGAGACACTGTGTCTACAGTGACCATGACAGAAAAATCTCGGTATATCATTATGCCTCGACTCTGAATTATCCTTTTTATTTTTTTACATTTAGTAAAATTACGCACTGATCATGCCAAAATTGGGAAAAAAGTCTAATCATAATACTCTTAAAAACGCTAAATAAAGTTTGATGATACGATTTCTTGTCCTTATAGACCTTAGATTGTGAGTTATATAGTGCTACTAGTGATATTTTAGAGAGAGAGAGAGAGAGAGAGAGAGAGAGAGAGAGAGAGAGAGAGAGAGAGAGAGAGAGAGAGAGAGAGAGAGAGACAGACAGAGAGAGAGACAGACAGAGAGACAGAGAGAGAGAGAGAGAGAGAGAGAGAGAGAGAGAGAGAGAGAGAGAGAGAGAGAGAGAGAGAGAGAGAGAGAGAGAGAGAGAGAGAGAGAGATAATGAAAGGAGGGAAAGGTGCTGAGGAAAAAAGCATAAACAGACACACCAGGGCACCGATAAGTACCCCTTCTCGTCCCTCATTAGAAGTAAACATTAGAACCATCTTGAGCTTCACTTTGATGCGTTAATTGACCTTTAAACGCATTCACGAGCCACGTTACGCATCCTCACCTGCGTGGAATACATTTAAGCTTCTATTAGTAGTCTCCAACCACTTGGGCTGGACGGTAGAGCGACGGTCTCGCTTCATGCAGGTCTGCGTTCAATCCCCGACCCTCAAAGTGGCTAGGCACTATTCCTTTTCCCCCCATCCCATCCCAAATCCTTATCATGACCCCTTCCTCGTGTTACATAGTCTTAATGGCTTGGCGCTTTCCATAATTGTATATGGACTCTAGGCGCTCTTAAATCCCTCCAAATACTTCCAGGAGCCTTAAAGAGGCTTCTGAAGACGCCTGAAATCTTTAAGGACAATGCAAACATCAAAGATTGTATTAAAAAGAGCTTCAAGACCTTTTAACCTTTACAAGACTCTTCATAGAGCTGCTTGACCATCAGGACGCTTGTAGATCTCTGGAAAGTTTTGGAAACCTCCTGGAAGCTTCGGCATCCTTCAAAAAGGCTCTATGAGCCTCCATGAAACTTTGTGAACGTCTAGAAACCTCCTGGAAGCTTCGGCATCCTTCAAAAAGGCTCTATGAGCCTCCATGAAACTTTGTGAACGTCCAGAAATCTCCTGGAAGCTTCGGCATCCTTCAAAAAGGCTCTATGAGCCTCCATGAAACTTTGTGAACGTCTAGAAACCTCCTGAAAGCTTCGGAATCCTTGACAAAGCTTTAAGAGCCTTCAGAAAGCTTCAAAAGCATCCAAAAGACATTTGGAATCCTCCTGGAAGCTTTGGCATCCTTCACGAAGCCTAGGAAGCCTCCTCCAGGCACCAGAGCACCTCATTACCCCGCCCCAAAAGCAAAGTAACGTACAATTACACCATAAAACTCCTCCACGGCGTCAGAAAAGTTTCCGCGGAGCCATTAAATGGAATCAAAGACCCCATATGCTCTTAACAGATAACATTTCTCCCCACTGGCCAAATACGACCTAGAAGCCATAGACGAGTCTCCATCCTCATATAGCGGCCATCAGCTGCCTTCTCACTATACCATGAAATGACCCTAATCAGGCAAATGCATTCTTACGCCATGAAACACGCCCCAAGACCATTAGCAAAAGAGCGCGAAATGCCGGCGGGAGAGATCAATGTGGGGACCATGGCAAGGAGCCCCAGCGGTTGCCACTCAACACCGCACCGCGCCCGTGTTGCAGCTGCACACTGCGGGCAACAAACACAACCCATTGACAGGAACGCAAACAGGGAGGCAAGAGGAGCATTCCGGTCATTAGGGAGGGTTGAACAGCGTCGCTCAATGGACTCCCACAGCACAAAAACAATAAAAATTTGTGTTAATGAGATAGCAGATACGAGCAGCGTGTCGTGGTGGAGAGGGGGAGGGGGGAGGAGGTTGTGGTGGTGGTGGGGGGGGTAGTGGTGTTGTGTGGTGGTGTGGGGGGGGGAGGAGGTTGTGGTGGTGGGGTAGTGGTGTTGTCTGGTGGTGTGGGGGGGGGGGGGGAGGAGGTTGTGGTGGTGGTGGTGGGGGGGGTAGTGGTGTTGTGTGGTGGTGTGGGGGTAGGGGGAGAGGTAGTGGTGGTGTGGGGAGGGGGGGGGGCTGTTGTGGTGTGGGGGTGTTGTGGTCGTGTGTGAGGGGGGGGGGGTATTGTGGTGGTATGGTGTTTGCGGGGGGGGGGGGGGGTGCTGATGGTGATATGGTCGTGGTGGTACGGTGGTTGTGGTGGTGAAGTGCAGATAGTGATATAGATGGTGGTGGAATGAGGGGTGGTGGTGGTGATAGAGGTGTTTACTTAACTGTGTCTACAGGAGAGTGAGGTATAGCTCTCTATGCCCCCCCCCTCCCCCTGCATACTGGCCCTCTGGTATCTGTTGTTACAACCTAACTATTCTGACGGTCAATTTCTTTGTTCTAACTTAAAAGTGGTGGAAGGAGGTGGCTTCCACAACTTATTCTTTCAGCGTATTCCACTTGTTGACCACCCGTACAGGGTTATCTTGAGATGATTTCGGGGCTTTAGTGTCCCCGCGGCCCGGTCCTCGACCAGGCCTCCACCCCCAGGAAGCAGCCCGTGACAGCTGACTAACACCCAGGTACCTATTTCACTGCTAGGTAACAGGGGCATAGGGTGAAAGAAACTCTGCCCATTGTTTCTCGCCGGCGCCCGAGATCGAACCCGGGACCATATCTTATACAATCACAAGCCCAGTGTGCTGTCTGCTCGGCCGACCGGCTCCCACCTTCCTCATATTTATGATATTGAATTTCAACAACCAGTTGAAATTCGGTTTGTCCAAGTCCTGCTGCAGAAACATGAACAGGGAAACTATTCAGAACTCTGTATACCACATACGTCAGACTAATTCTGAAATATGCAGCGTCGGATCCACATTCCTTAAACTATAACACTAACTTGGACGAAAGTAACGTCATCGGAACCATGAATTACAAGGACAAACTGAACTAAATATCACATGAACAAATCCACAAGGGCCGTGACGAGGATTCGAACCTACGTCCGAGATCATCCCCAGACGCTGCCTTAATCGACTGAGCAACGACACGGTAAAAAGAATTGCAACCAGACATTCTACTGAATTTACTTTGGCCTCGTCACGGCCCTTGTGGATTTGTTCATTTGATACGTCACGCTATTGTGATTTCTGTGTGTGTGTAGCTATCAAGACTCTTCATGTCATTCAACCCATCTTCGGCTTCGGTCTCAATCACCAGCGGCCCGTTTCCGCCACCCCTCGTTGCCTAATCACCTCAACTACCACTTAGTTGCCTGCTGCTAGAACTGCCTAATTCAGAGTTGATCGGGAGAGCGTTCCAGTCCCCACATCAATCAACCCCACTACTCAACTCCCCACTATAGTGACTAACTGTGGGGGGGGGGAGAGAGAGAGGGGGGAGGGGGGGGTTGCTGAAATTCATCAACTAGTGAAACAAATGCAAACGGAGGGACAAAGTTATTTGTAATAGTTTTTGTTTTCATTATCGATTGTCTGCGTTTTTTTTTTTTTTTGTAAATGATTTTACAAGGATTTCTTGTAGTGGTGGAATAACTCTCTCTCTGTGTCTCTCCTCTCTCTCTCTCTCTCTCTCTCTCTCTCTCTCTCTCTCTCTCTCTAAAACACAATTACGTTCGGCAGGTCTTGGTCGTCGTCTGGGTCAGCGAGCTGCCAAGATTGAGTTGTTTTGAGAACTGGTCTCAGTTAAAGGAGCAAATAATCTGAACATTGTCTCCCACGGTGAGTCGCCGTTTTCTGAGGAGCTAATGTCCTCTGACACCAGGGGAGACTATGCCCCTAATTGCATTCTAATGACACAGTTCCCACACTGGATATTATTATGCTCTTCTGAAAGTGGAGTCAACATAATGAACTTCTTTTTTCAATTTTTTTAGGGATTTTATATTTATAAATTTTTGTTAAATCTATGTAATGAAATAATTTTCATTGAATGGCTATTTGAGACATTTTTTGGGAGCAATGGTTTTGATCAGGGGTTCTAATTAGGGGGTACCCCATACTCCTTGGGGTGGGGGTATGGGGGCCAGATAATGGGGGTTATGGGGTCTCAATCGCTAAACAATTTCATATAAATGGTTGTGGTTAGATCAAAATTAATTATCGCAGTTAACAATACGGATTGAGTGGAGGGGCCGAGGCTGCTGACCAATCAGTGATCAGGGGCAAGATTCACGAAAGCACTTACGAACCTGTACATCTTTTCTCAATCTTTAGCGGCTTTGTTTACAATTATTAAACAGTTAATGAGCTCCGAAGCACCAAGAGGCTGTTTATAACAATAACAACAGTTGATTGGCAAGTTTTCATGCTTGTAAACTGTTTAATAAATGTAACCAAAGCCGTCAAAGATTGAGGAAAGATGTACACGTTCGTAAGTGCTTGCGTTACTGATGCTTTCGTGAATCTGGCCCCAGACCGATCATCGGACGTCTTCTCATTTTTTAAAACATAGCCAGCTGATAGTTGTTATCAGAGGATAACAGAGATATCAGAGGTTGTTATGATGCTAGTCTGCTTCCTCCTCAACCTGCCCTCTCAACTAGTAAGTCCTATTCTGTGCGTTGGGATTCCCCAACGTACAAATTACTATGAAAAGTCACGGCTCTTAAATACCCACGTTTTCCATACATCAGGAGTTTAGGTTAAGTAGGTGGTTTGGGTTCGTAAGTTTCTGGGTAGCTGAGCACTTTGAATTCTGTGGCAAATCGACACATCGGGCTGGCCTCCGTCCAAACGTTACTCACACATTAGTTTTTGTACCAAGTTATCTTTCTATTTCGAACTGTACAAGCTAACTATGGTTTCTTGCAGCCTGTGTGCCTGTGACCTGCAGATTTTCCATATATATGATAAGATCTTTCAAATTGTTTTTTAGTTGTTTTGTTCCTAGCTATCAATATGTTAAGACAACCAAGTTAATGACATATTTTGAAGTGATACATGCATGTCTAACGGACATAATAGCATAGTTAGCGGTGACCGTTTTCTTTGTTTTATTTCATTTTACCCCGACGGGCGAGTTTATTGGGCAGCGCCACTCATCCTGTGAGTGGACACACCGCCATAGTGACAGTATTGGGCAGCGCCACTCATCCTGTAAGTGGACACACCGCCATAGTGACAGTATTGGGCAGCGCCACTCATCCTGTGAGTGGACACACCGCCATAGTGACAGTATTGGGCAGCGCCACTCATCCTGTGAGTGGACACACCGCCATAGTGACAGTATTGGGCAGCGCCACTCATCCTGTGAGTGGACACACCGCCATAGTGACAGTATTGGGCAGCGCCACACATCCTGTGAGTGGACACTCCGCCATAGTGACAGTATTTGACAGCGCCACTCATCCTGTGAGTGGACACACCGCCATAGCAACATGTACAACACTCCCCAATAGGAAGAAAACCCGCTGGGTTGTTCATTCTCCCACTTGTACCCAGACACAGCTGGGACTTATAGAAGAGAATAAAAATAAGGAAACAGAATTTAATAAATGTGAGAGAGGAAAGGACGAAATAACACAAGGAAATAAGACAAAGGCACAACTAGAAAGATAATTCAAGACCTGTATACCAGAATAGGAATACTTGAAGATCGACGATAAGAAGATAGAAATACAGAGACAGAAAAAAGAAAGAAGTGGTCAAAATAAAGAGCCAAAACAAGAATGAATAAAAAATGGAACAAGGAACACAGAAGAAGGGAAAAATAAAAATGAGAAGCAAAAACTTACGAAAGAGAGAAACAGGACAAAGTTGAACAAGAAAAAAAGGAACACACACACACACACACACACACACACACACACACAACAAAGGGAGTTGACAGGATATCAGGCCTGACAGAGAATGACAGGAGACGTCAAAAAGAGACGGGTTCCTGACACCGAATGACAGGAAAGGAGTGAGCCAAGAGGAGGCATGACAGATATGACAGGAGATGAGATAGAGCAGAAAAGGAAGATGCTAAAGAGAAGTGAGCGAGATGAGAGCCCCCAGATGAGTCAACACAGACGCCTATGGAGAGATAAGAGAGAACAGGGCGAGTACCAGCTGTGATTGCTGCCAGATAAGGTAGAGGGGAAGGAGCAAGGTGCCAAGAGTGGGGGGAGGTGCCCCCCATATATGTACACATAATGGGGTATATATGTATATAAAGGGGGGTATGTATGTATGTATTTACACTCTATACAAATACACGAATACATGCATAGCACATGCAATCATGCACAAATACATAATACATACACATGTACAAATACATAGTACCTACATATGTACAAATACATAGTATATACAGAGTACATAAATAGGTTAGACTACTTTGTTAGCCCTTAGTGACCAGAGAGAAGTATACTGGGTGGGTGGGGGGGGGGGGAATATATCCTGGAAGATATACATACACAGCAGGAGAGGTATACATGTTACCTGTTATCATACCATGCCTGTAGATATGTTGGGTACTCACCTCATGGGCGAGTCCCCAACATATCATATGTTGGGTGTGGGTAGGAGGGGAGGGGGGGGCAGGAGGTGTTTTATAGATCAATTATATCTTGGAGAATATATCCTAGATGAGTATATCCGCGGAAAATATGTCCAATTGGGGTAGAGAGGGAATTTGTCCTTGCCTCTGGACCACCAGCCGTCAAAAGTAAATTAAATAATTATATGTTAGGAAATGTAATGTCATATCCTCCTGAATCGTCCGCCGCTCCCGCCGCCTCCTCTTTATCTGTGGGCATTTCCTTCCCTAAGTTAATATACTTAATTATGTGTTGTTGACCAGACCACACACTAGAAGGTGAAGGGACGACGACGTTTCGGTCTGACCTGGACCATTCCCAGCGACTTGAGAATGGTCCAGGACGGACCGAAACGTCGTCGTCGTCCTTTCATCTTTTAGTGTGGGGGTCTGGGGCCAGATTCACGAAAGCACTTACTCAAGCACTTACGAACGTGTACATCTTTCCTCAGTCTTTGCCGGCTTTGGTTGCATTTATTAAACAGTTTACAAGCATGGAAACTTGCCCAATCATCTGTTATTGTTATTTTTATAAACAGCCTCCTGGTGCTTCGGAGCTCTTTAACTGTTTAATAATTGGAAACAAAGCCGCTAAAGATTGAGAAACGATGTACAGGTTCGTAAGTGTTTGCGTAAGTGCTTTCGTGAATCTGGCCCCTCTGGTCAACATACTTCAGCCACGTTATTGTGACTCATCGTCAACAATAAACATGATTATCATGGTGGATTGTTTCAAGGACTAGGTTAGAGATGTGTATATAACTAGAAATCAAGACGAGACATCTTACCCAACACAAACAGCCTTGTTTGGGAGGGAAAAAAAAAACTTTTACAGTTAACGCCATTGACATGTAAACACCGTTTTAGCTTTATGGACGGTGTCTCAGTGTTTGTTTTCATCTATTCTGTTGAAGAACGTCGTTTTGTGGGTTGTATTTTGTTGGTGTTCTTAAGTTCTTCTGTAGGTTCTGTTCTCCTCTCCGAGAACAGATCAAACACTGAATCAAATGTTATATCAAACACTAAATCAAATACTATATCAAACACTGAATCAAATGCTTTATCAAACACCGAATCAAACGTTATATCAAACACTGAATCCAACGCTATATCCAACGCTATATTACCGTCGTAAAGGCTCTTGCAACATTCAGCAACGCTGCCCCACTTGATAAATTAATGCGCTAAAATATAACCTGCAACTAACATAATCCCTGACCTTCGCGACCTGACCACGCCCAATCGCCTCCATCACCCCTACTCCGCCCATGTTTTGCTCCGTTCTGCAAGCCCTTTGCAACAACGCTATATGTGATATCTTTTACAGACAAACGCGTTTTCTAAAAAAATAAAATCCGTCCGTTGCGTCTAGCCTACTAAGCTTGTTGCGTCCGTTGCGTCTAGCCTACTAAGCTTGTTGCGTCCGTTGCGTCCAGCCTACTAAGCTTGTTGCGTCCGTTGCGTCCAGCCTACTAAGCTTGTTGCGTCCGTTGCGTCCAGCCTTCTAAGCTTGTTGCGTCCGTTGCGTCTAGCCTACTAAGCTTGTTGCGTCCGTTGCGTCCAGCCTACTAAGCTTGTTGCGTCCGTTGCGTCCAGCCTACTAAGCTTGTTGCGTCCGTTGCGTCCAGCCTACTAAGCTTGTTGCGTCCGTTGCGTCCAGCCTTGTTGTATCTTTTGCGTCACAGTCTAACGTTTGTACCCATTGTTGTTGTTGATTCTGACTCAAAAGTTGTGGATGGAGGTGGTTTCCACCACTTCTTCTTTCAATTCGTCCAATATGTTGACCACCCCGTACAGGGCAGTTATCTTGAGATGATTTCGGGGCTTTAGTGTCCCGCGGTCCGGTCCTCGACCAGGCCTCCACCCCCAGGAAGCACCCCGTGACAGCTGACTAACACCCAGGTACCTATTTTACTGCTAGGTAACAGGGGGGGCATAGGGTGAGAGAAAGTCTGCCTATTGTTTCTCGCCGGCGCCTGGGATCGAACCCAGGACCACAGGATCACAAGTCCAGCGTGCTGTCTGCTCGGCCGACGGGCTCCCTCAGGACGAGTATTTTGCAACATAATTCCGACTCGGGGGGGGGGGTAAATATGTCCTTCTATCCAAACTTTTCTTTCTTTCTTCTTTTATCAATTTAACATTTAGTTTAGTCATTTTTTATGCACTCAAAACTCATCTGGTGAACTGTGGCCTCAGTTTAAGTAGGGGTGTACTTGTTCCTCCTGTCTAGTCTCCTTAATATCTTGAATGTGGTGATCATATCCTCTCTATGTCTTCTTTAGGGTGTTGAGACTTGGATTCCTATACCTATCAGTGGTTCAACTCTTTTTAATTCTGGCGCTATGTTTGTTGCAACTTTTTTGCACTTTTTTTTTTTCAATGTTGGTTTTATGCTTTACAAGACGCGGATTCCAGGCTGGTGCTGCATATTATAGTCTTAGTCTCACTTGGTTGGATAAATTGTCTATCTCCTATACCTGCAGTTACTGGTCGGCCGAGCGGACAGCACGCTGGACTTGTGATTCCTGTGGTCCTGGGTTCGATCCCAGGCGCCGGCGAGAAACAATGGGCAGAGTTTCTTTCACCCTATGCCCCTGTTACCTAGCAGTAAAATAAGTACCTGGGTGTTAGTCAGCTGTCACGGGCTGCTTCCTTGGGGTGGAGGCCTGGTCGAGGACCGGGCCGCGGGGACACTAAAAGCCCCGAAATCATCTCAAGATATCCTCAAGATATATCTTCTACAGTTCAGACGGCTTCTGGTCTCTCTTCTAAGCTTTCCCACCACCCTTACCTTACAGTTTTTGGGATTGAACTCTAGCAGCCATTTGCAAGACCAATTCCAGGAGTTTGTCACGGTCTTCCTGTAATTATCTACAGTCTAGCTTCGGTTTGAGCTTTCCTTGATAGGTTTGTGTCATCTGCTACGTTGACGTGTTGTTGACGTGTTGTTGACGTGATGTTGACGTGTTGTTGACGTGTTGTTGACGTGTTGTTGACGTGTTGTTGACGTGTGACCTCACGACCTCGGGTAGGCTCGTTCACCTTCATTAGGAAGAGAAATGGTCCCTGAAACCTTAGAGGACCCAACTTGTCACATCTCGCCGGCAGTATATATCTCTTCTCTCAGTGTGACTCTCTGTCTTATGTCCGCTAGGTACTCCATTATCCAGATCAATGTTCTCCCAGCTAATTTACCCATTCACCAGCCTTTAATGACGAACAAAGTCGTTCTATTTGTAGCAATTATGTAAGATACAATCTATCCAGCCTTCTTTATCTTGTAATTTTGTGATCGTGCAACCCATCCTCCGAATTGACTACGTTTTAATACTAAGTGTAATAAGTACATTTCCTGACTGTCATACATAGTACATAATTGCACTTGTGGGGCTGATACATTTACCTCCCCATTTTTGGAGGCCTGCCTGGATTTTGTTATAGAACACGATCAAATATTTAGGTATGGACAAATCCACAAGGGCCGTGAAGAGGATTCGAACCTGCGTCCGAGAGCATCGCAGACGCTGCCTTAATTGACTGAGCTACGACAGTCGATTAAGGTATGGTTCGAACGTTGCAACCCGTTCTCGCACTTTCTTACAGTCAATATTGACTTATTAAATACGTGCATATGTGACATACTAAACATACTAGTTTACCTCGAAAAGCTTCATAGAAAACACCGACCTTACCTAACCTTCTTAGTATGTTACGATAAGCATCTTATTGATTCGTAATTACAATTATTACTTAACCTATTATAGGTATAGGTTAAGTAATAATTGTAATTACGAAGCAATAAGATGCTTATCTTAACATACTAAGAAGGTTAGGTAAGGTCGGTGTTTTCTATGAAACTTTTCAAGGTAAACTAAAAAATTCCCAATTAGTATGTCACATATGCACTTATTAAATAAGTCAATATTGACTATAAGCAAGTGCGAGAACGGGTTGCGAACAAGGAGCTGAAGCTCGACCGCAGCAAGAGCAGCAACCTGCTGGGGTTGAGCTTCAAGTAGAGATCAATTCCCCGACCGCCCTCACAAACACTGGGGTGTGCTTTTGGAGAGGCAAATATATTTTCAATCCACATTTAAAGGGCAATTTTTTTGCCGTATTTGCTCGTTTAGTCAACGTGAAATATATTCAGCGATTTGCCGGGGTAGAATTATAGTTACTGTGATCACTAGTACAATATGCGAGTTGATTTGTGTGTGTGTATGTGTGTGTGTGTGTGTGTGTGTGTGTGTGTGTGTGTGTGTGTGTGTGTGTGTGTGTGTGTGTGTGTGTGTGTGTGTGTGTATTTCACCTATTTGTGCTTGTGGGGATTGAGCTCTGGCTCTTTGGTCCCGCCTCTCAACTGTCAATCAACTGGTGTACAGGTTCCTGAGCCTACTGGGCTCAATCATATCTACACTTGAAACTGTGTATGGAGTCAGGTGTGTGTGTGTGTGTGTGTGTGTGTGTATGTGTGTGTGTGTGTGTGTGTGTGTGTGTGTGTGTGTGTGTGTGTGTGTGTGTGTGTGTGTGTGTGTGTGTGTGTGTGTGTGTGTACTCACCTAAATGTACTTGCAGGGTCGAGATAGGCTTCTAGCCCCGCCTTCTGAACATTCTAAGATTAATGCATTGATTCAATTCCACTATTATCACATTTTCATTAACAACTTTGCATCGAGTTATTTTCAACGATTCTATGCCACTCACACGCGGCTGTAACACAGAAAAAGCTGGAACATCTGTGCCTCATTTGTGTCTCTCGTCTCCGTCTATGACTCCTCGTTCAGCTGTTCTATGACCAATGCTGAGCTCTCTCTCTTAATTTTCCCTAAGAATCTTATGTTATGATTATGTTCGCGGTCTTTGCTCTCCTGTGTGAGGGTCTAATTCCCTTAGTCCTTGGCTAGTAGCTCAAACCTTTCAGCTCCGGAACGAGGTACCATTACCTATGTCACTGGACCATTCATAGCTTTGGCTTGGCCATTTCCAGACGAGGGTTTCACGTCAAGAATGTATATTTAGGAGTGGATCTCAGTTTATATGAGCTTTGAAGGCTCTTTTTTGCTCAAATTTCTAAGGGCACTCAGATATGCTGGTCAGAATGGTATATGCTGATGATGTTAATATGCTGTCATACTCTGATGAGGGGTTATATCTTTATTCCCAGGGGTTAATCCCCCTTTTCTCTGCTTCATCCTTATCATACGGGGTCTTCTCACTTCAGATCTAATCCTCAGAGCTTTGCATTTGGTTGGGTTAAATTCTAGCAGCCATTTTTTTTCAGACCACTTCTGAATTATGTCCTGATCCTTCTGCAGGGTTTAACAGTCTTCTCTCTGGCTTGATTGTCCTCGTTAGTTCTGCATCGTCTGCAAACATTAATATGAAAGACATAATTGTAACTGCCAGGTTGTTGATATATATATATATATCCGTTTGATGTTGGTCTCGGGAACAATGCTGGGTGCGTGCGGGCGTGCGCGTACGTACTCTGAACTGTTCAACGACACTGTTCCTTCAAGTGTCTTAAATATCGACTAGGAAAATGAACCGAAATTTCCGAGCGTTCAAGACACTGTCATGTCGAGTCTGCCCTCATACCATCTCGTCCTGCTAAAGGTTCCCCATCGTCAAGAAAACGGTCAATTTAAAATGGTCTCTCCTAACCTACTACCAGAGGACCCAAAACAGAAAACGGGACAGTACGTCACTTTCGCCAGCCGCTTCCATTTTCTAGTACGCTCATTTTTGACCTTATGTGACGCATACATGTGAAAAGCGACGCAGTAAGAGGACCGGTTGCTCATACATACACGTCAAGGGGCCAGTAAGAAACGTTAATTTAGAAATTTACATCTTCGCTTTCCATTGCTTTTAATGACGTAAATGTAAACTGGACCCCTGGTTGAGGGTTATGTAAATCTAAAGATTTTTATATATATTTTTGTTTTACTCTAAAAGTTTCCTATCAACCCTGTCCATGGAGGACAGAAGAAAATGTATATATGCTGGTTAGCATTGTAAATGTGTGGCCACGTCTGTGGTAGAAAATAATAAAATAAAACTGAGTCTTGGAGGGGGAAGGGATGGGAAAGGAGGGGATGGGGGGGGGGAGGGTATGAAGAAAGGGGTCGTGGGGAAGCGGGGGGAGGGGGGGGTCACTCGTCCGCTCTCCCTATCATTGCTATTTACATTTGTCCTTGTTAAAGTCTAACAGCCATTACCTGACCATCAATGAAGGTTTTCCCTTTGGCCTCTGAGAGGGGCATTAGCTTCGCATCATCTGCGAATATGGATATGAATGATCCTATTTCCTCTGACGGGGTTCCTTCATGCATATTGGGGGATAACAGGATATGGAGACCACGTGCAATATCCTCTTTGGAGGATTTGATACGTTTTTCCCTGACCGTGTCAGTTCGCTTCTGATCGTGATCCACTGTTTCCTGTCTGATAGGTACTCTCTTTTTCACATATCCCATATCTTCGAATTACTCAATCTTTTTTTTTTTCCAAGTAGGAATTAGAGTCATTTGTGCGGGTCAGCTGAAATTTTTCCTACAAGCAAGGAAGCAACGGCCATTTTTCTCTTATGTTTGAGTGGTGTCGTCTTGTAGAACTAGATGTGAGGGAGATTATATGTTTGTACTCACCTAGATCTGGTTGCAGGGTCGAGCTAAGCTCCTGGCCCCGCCTTCCAAGCGTTCTTAAATACGATGACTGATTTCTCACGCTTTTATCATATTTGCATTAACAACTTGGAATCAAATTAGCTTCAATGAGCTCTACCTATTTCATTTATTGACAGTTCTGACACTGAAAAAGTTCTTCCTGATGTTTCTAGGACTCATTTACGTCTCCAGTTTCCATCTATGATCTACGTTCTGCTGTTCCTGGCTTTGAATAACACTGCTTTCTCTACTTTGTCAATTTACGTATCAATCTTGTTATTATGAGCCTTCCCCCTCCCCTATTTCTCCATTCCTTCAGTGTGTGGTAAGGTCCGGTTATCTCAGTCTTTTCTCGTAGCTCAATCCCCTCAGATCCGGAACGAGTCTCATTGCATATCTTGCATCGTGTGTGTGTGTGTGTGTGTGTGTGTGTGTGTGTGTGTGTGTGTGTGTGTGTGTGTGTGTGTGTGTGTGTGTGTGTGTGTGTGTGTGTGTGTGTGTGTGTATGTGTTTCGCTATAAAACTCATATATGATATTCATTACACACAGCCTCAATATCTTCTCGCAAGTCTATCAGTTTATTGGTGCAGACTTTCCAGCAGCACAAGTATTGCAACCTCACTGACCTGCCCCCCCCCCCCCACACACACACACACACACTCACACAGAGAGAGAGAGAGAGAGAGAGAGAGAGAGAGAGAGAGAGAGAGAGAGAGAGAGAGAGAGAGAGAGAGAGAGAGAGAGAGAGAGAGAGAGAGAGAGAGAGAGAGACAGAGAGAGAGAGAGAGAGAGACACACACAGAGACAGACAGACAGACAGACAGACAGAGGCAGAGACAGACAGACAGACAGAGAGAGCAGAGACAGACAGACAGAGACAGACAGAGACAGACAGACAGAGACAGACAGAGACAGACAGACAGAGTAGTGGAAAGACAACCCACAATAAACAGCGGGGGAAACACAAGATTCGACTCATAAATATCATCAATAAATACGCAACTTTAGGCATGAACACTATATACATTCTCTTCCCCCCCCCCATCCCCACCCTCAGGGGATAGTGTCTCCCTCCCCCCCCCCCCACACAGGGGATAGTGTTATGTCCCCCCCCCCACAGGGGATAGTGTTGTCCCCCCCCGATCCCCACCCTCAGGGGATAGTGTTCTCCTCCCCCCCCCCCACAGGGGATAGTGTTGTCCCCCCCCCCATCCCCACCCCCAGGGGATAGTGTCTCCCTCCCCCCCCCACACAGGGGATAGTGTTTGTCCCCCCCCCCAACCCCTAAACAACCGCACTACCCGTCTTCAAGAAAGGGCTTGTGGCCGAGAGTGGACAATTAGCGAGCGCAGCAGCTCACATAGCGTCACCAGCTCGACAATCTTCGCGAGGCGAACGAAGCAGTTAATGGCTCGCTCCTTGTCACTTACCCATTCCCTTCTTAACCCGTCATCAGTTCTCATTTTAATTGACGAACCGCTGGTATTTATGATGATAAACGAGGCCTTCTCAAACTTGGGGGCTGAGTTTTTTTTTATTGACCTTTCTATATTCATCTGAGTTCGCACAATAAAGAAAAAGATATATTCTTGGAAGTTTGGAAACGATAATTACTCAGAGGTCTTCATTACTCTTGGTGTAGTCTGAAGAAATTGTCAACTGGTTCGTACGAGGCAGGAAAGGGAGGGGGGGGGGGGTTAGGGGAGGGGAGTGGGAGGGGAGGGAAAGATGCAAGTCTTAAAAACTGGACATTTCTTATATCATGGCGGAAATCTCACTGAATGATTCCAGATTTGAACAGTGCTTTGAACATCAGCAGGTTAGGTTAGGTTAGGTCAGGTCAGGTCAGGTCAGGTTAGGTTAGGTTAGGTTAGGTCAGGTCAGGTCAGGTCAGGTTAGGTTAGGTCAGGTCAGGTCAGGTCAGGTCAGGTCAGGTTAGGTTAGGTTAGGTTAGGTCAGGTCAGGTCAGGTCAGGTCAGGTCTAGGTCAGGTCAGGTTAGGGGGGGAAAACACAGATGTTTGTGAGATCGAGTTAGGTGGTGTCCATGACTCTTCTCGTAACTTGTGACGTAGAAAACCTCACTCACGTACTGCGGTGTTGAAAAATTTACTAATACATCGAATTGTTAACGGAACGGTTGATACCCCGAAGGATGGGTAAGAAATGGGAAGGAGACGTAAGGAAGGTAAAGAAGGATAAGGAATGGTAAGGATGGTAAGGAAAGATAAGGAAGGGTAAGGAAAGGTCAGGAAGGGTAAGAAAAGGCAAGGAAGGGTAAGAAAAGGCAAGGAAGGGAAAGGGAATAGAAAGGGAAAGGCAGAGGACGCCCAAGAGACTCTCAGACCTCACCATTCTCTTAATTAACAATTTCCGACGCCTTTGAAGTCATTATCGGACTGAATTAGGAGTCAAAGTGACTGATGTTTACCTCATTAGGCAATTCCGAGGATTTAAACCGCTCATATTTAATCAACACACGACTCCAGATTGACACATGACAAGTAGAGATCTCTCAGTGAGAAGAGAGAGATACAAATAGAGAGAGGAGAGGAGAGGAGAGAGAAGGAGGGCGAGAGAGAAAATAAAAATTAAAGCAATAAAGAGCTTCACCCTCCAAATGACACATGTGAAAAGTGTTCACCCCAAGTTTTCCCGCCATATTTACGCGCCATTACTAAGGTCCTGCCAGAATCTGTCACCAGTAACTTGTCCTCACTCGCTCAAGATTAACTCTAAGATAAGTGCAGCTGGCAGAGGGTCTCAAGCCCCTTCTCCCGCCTCCCTCCACAGCGGCCTGGGATCACCGCCCTCGTCGACGCTGCAAATAAGGACGGAGTTCGAGGCCAGGCCCCGGAGGTGGCTTAGTACCCAAGGAGGCGACCGAGGGGAAGAATCAGTAATTGTTGGGAAAATGTTAGTGTCACCAGCGCGGGAGGGGAGCCATCTTCTCTAATGAGTTACTACTTCAGAGCTAATTATAGGAAGTAAATGCCGTGAGAGAGAGAGAGAGAGAGAGAGAGAGAGAGAGAGAGAGAGAGAGAGAGAGAGAGAGAGAGAGAGAGAGAGAGAGAGAGAGAGAGAGAGAGAGAGAGAGAGAGAGAGAGAGAGAGAGAGAGAGAGAGAGAGAGAGAGAGAGAGAGAGAGAGAGAGAGAGAGAGAGAGAGAGAGAGAGAGAGAGAGAGAGAGAGAGAGAGAGAGAGAGGAGAGAGAGAGAGAGAGAGAGAGAGAGAGAGAGAGAGAGAGAGAGAGAGAGAGAGAGAGAGAGAGAGAGAGACAGAGAGAGCAGACTGAGACAAAGAGAGAGTGTGTGTGTAATATGGGGTGTAACAGGGTGTGGTTAAATGGTGCCATCTTTTAATACCTTGCATATGGCTAACGTATTGCTCTCTCTCTCTCTCTCCTTACACCTCTCGACACTCAACTCACTCGCCCACACAACCCACAACTCATTTTCCCAAAATGCCATAAACCCCAAACCAACAGAAGTCTTCAGTCCGTATCTCCTCGAGTGAGGTTTCCGCCGCGACGCCCCCCACCCGCCGCCCACACCTCCCTCCCACACCGCCCACGTTCCTTAGCGAGGCCCTGGGCGCCTATGGGTGGTCTACGGGCGCGGAATGACAAGACGTTGGAATGTCACGAAGATTTGCGAAGGTCTCCGCTTACACTCCCATCTTGGTGCAACGTGGGCGTAAGCTCCTTGTAGTCCTTTATTAGGGATAAGGATAATAATCCATGAAATCCCTCACTCTGCCTAGATTTATACACATACAAACATACAACATACAGAGATAAACTTATTAGTGTATGAGGTATACGTGTTTTATACTTTTGGGGGGGAAACAAATTTATTTTGTAGGGGAAAGAAAACTGGAATTGTTAGCCTGTCGGGTGTCTGGGTGCCTTATACGCCATTGTTGTACGGAAGGACCCTCGACAGGGAGTCAGCGAGTGTACAACATAAAATCAACTTTGAGTTCGAGTTGGCAAGTTCGCGCGTGGTGGAGCCATTCAAGACGGAAGGCTCGCGTATCTTAGACCCAGCCAAGATGGAAGGTTACCACCACCCAAGGTGCCATAGTTCCCCCGCGTTACAAGCAGAGAGTCGGATCAAGCTACCACTCCGTGGCTGGTACAGATGCTGGGTTTTATTGTGTCAAGGAAATTGTGTGTGAAATTCTTGAGAGTTTAAGACAAGAAGTCGAGACGGCCAGAGTCTGGTGAGTCGTTGATCGTCTTCCTCGTCTAGTGTTTCCCCTTGGTGGCTGTCGTGGTTGTGGTTGTAGCTGGTAGTGGTTGGATGTAGTCGTTTATATATTTTGATTTATTTAACCTCAAATACAATCATTCAGCAATACAATGTTAAACAGCATAAATACATTTGTTCTGTCCTCCGTAGCGAACTGTTAAAACAATGTATATAGTGAGCTACGGAACACTCAAACTCAGGTGATTGAAGTGAAGTGGTAGTTAATGTGGATAGTTGGTGGTGATAGGTGGACGTGATGGTGACGAGATAGGGTAATGGATGGAGATAGTGGATGATAGTGAAATCATACTAACGAAGAGTTATCTTGAAGATTCTCATTCAAGTGCACTACGACTCACAAAGTCTGTAGCCAGAGCAGCTTTGGTTTCATCAAGATCTGACCTCAGGCTCGGCAACTTTTTTTTTCTTTTTATTTTAATTATTTTCTACCACAGACGTGGCCACACATTAACAATGTTAACCAGAACATATATGCATTTTCTTCTGTCCTCCATAGACAGGGTTAGAGATTTGTTAAACATATAGTTCAGGGATTTATTGAACAATCAACCACAGAAAGTGATTGTAGTGCATTTAAAATGCTCGGCTAAGCTACATACGTAAATACATAAATATACAGATTTACGTATGCCCTACATAAAGTGTCTGGCAGGAGCCGAGCAGTCTCAAACACTTGGAATTATGGGAACGCGTAACAGCTGAGCAACAGGAGCCAGATTCATGAAAGCACTTACAAACCTGTACATCTTTTCTCAATCTTTAGCGGCTTTGTTTACAATTATTAAACAGTTAATGAGCTCGGAAGCACCAAGAGGCTGTTTATAACAATAACAACAGTTGATTGGCAAGTTTTCATGCTTGTAAAACTGTTTAATAAATGTAACCAAAGCCGTCAAAGATTGAGGAAAGATGTACACGTTCGTAAGTGCTTTCGTGAATTTGACCCCTGGAACTTTAATTCTACTGCTTCTATAATGGAGCATTAAGTGCAAGTAACTACAAGACTAACAGATGGAATAACGAGTCCTGAAGTTCTACAACAAGTAAAGTCTTGAAAGACAAGAAGAAGAACAAGAAGAAGGAAGCCACTTTTCGAGGAAGCTTCAAACAGCCAAAAAAATGGGAAAGAACTCAAGAAAAATGAGAACAGCGGAAAGGAATTCAATCATAATTACCTTTTAAACCCGTCAACAGCTCGGCATCACCCAGCACTGCCTGACGGCTGAGTGGACAGCGCTCGGGATTCGTAGTCCTAAGGTTCCGGATTCGATCCCCAACTGAGGCAGAAACAAATGGACAGAGATTCTTTAATCCTGATGCGCCTGTTACCTAGCAGTAAATAGGTACCTGGGAGTTAGACAGCTGCTTCGGACTGCTTCCTGTGGGTGTGTAACAAAAAGAAAGCCTGGTCGAGGACCGGGCCGCGGGGACGCTAAGCCCCGAAATCATCTCAAGAGGAAGAAGGAGACATCAAGCAGTGAGGTCGAAACCAGGATTTTATATTTCTCTAAATACAGATGAACCTCTTTCTCTCTCTCACGGGCTGTATTGTCTTAAGTCTACGGGCTCACCATAGCCCGTGCTACTTGGAACTTTTTGTTCCAAGTAGCGAATCTTAAACAACAAACAATGTATAGTTTTCAGCTGTGTCACCCCCGCCCACTCACTGGCTGTCTTCGCCTTATGTCAATCAAAATAACCTTCTTTGTAATTAGTTCGACGTTGGGTGACGGAAGACAGAGAAATTTGAGTCTTCTGTCCGGCGAAATAAAGATCGTGTTTGTAAGGCTAATCAAGTGAGATCGTGAAATTACGGTGAATAGAAAGATTGAAGAAAGTAACAAGGAAAAGCCAAGAGGGAACTCGATCTAAGAGTTCAAGAGTCGCCTACGACGGAGGCCGAGCCACTCTCAGAAGAGAGAGAGAGAGGAGACAGCAGCCTCTAGGTTATCATCTTGAGGTTATCTTGAGATGATTTCGGGGCTTTAGTGTCCCCGCGGCCCGGTCCTCGACCAGGCCTCCACCCCCAGGAAGCAGCCCGTGACAGCTGACTAACACCCAGGTACCTATTTTACTGCTAGGTAACAGGGGCATAGAGTGAAAGAAACTTTGCCCATTGTTCCTCGCCGGCGCCTGGGATCGAACCCAGGACCACAGGATCACAAGTCCGGCGTACTGTCCGCTCGGCCGACCGGCTCCAAATCTCCTACAGATCTGAAGGTACAGGCTGAAGGTAACGGTAGATAAGGCGGAGAAAACTTAACAGATGCCAAACGAAACTAAGATTGTGAGGTATGCTAACAACACTACAGATAATAACAGCTTCTCCGCAGGCCTGGATAGTGATCTTGAGGGTATTATTGGAGATGTGAGACATTGGAAGACAGGACATTCACGTGGGCTCTTGGAGATTCGAACCCTGGTGCCCACGTGTGTGAGGTCGAAGCTCTATCGACCGAGCTATTGAGTGACCTTAATAAGGAAAGTTTTCATAATGAAAAGATTACCTTACTTTATAATGGAAGACAGTTGTGGCGACGAAAAATCTTAAAGAAAACGGGCTTAAGGCTCCCAATTACAAACCACAATTACTGAAATCACTCTGCTAAGTACATGAAAGTACAATAAGGAAACGCAAGCGGAACATCTTGGTAAAACTATCAAAAACAGCCATCAAAGTCTAAATGAACGAAAATCACGAGTGATAATTCTATAACAGTTATCGACTTGAGAATGGTCCAGGACGGACCGAAACGTCGTCGTCCCTTCACCTTCTAGTGTGTGGTCTGGTCAACTTCTATAAGAGGTACATGACAGGCTAATAGAAATTAACACAATAGCACAATAGCTATTGTGCTATAGCAAGATAATCGCAAGATCACACAAGTATGGAGTGGATGCATTTTCCCACACTACCACAATGCATTTGACACACCACTGCATAAATACCTGGAACATACCTGTAGAGGGTTCTGGGAGTTCTTCTACTCCCTGAGCCCGACCTGGCCTAATTCTAGATAAGAAATACCTGAACTAGATAAGAGAGTATATAATAACTTTAGGATGGAAGTCCTTCAGTTATTTTTTTCAGTGAGGAAAAATAACGGATTGCTTCAAGGTAACAAGGAATTTATCCCAGAGATCTTTACAAGGATCTACAACCTTCCGGGTCCATTACAACGATGGGATCGTAAGAGAATATAGCTGACAAGAGAATATAGCTGACAAGAGAATATAGCTGACAAGAGAATACAGATGACAAGATAATATAGCTGACAAGAGAATACAGATGACAAGATAATATAGCTGACAAGAGAATATAGCTGACAAGAGAATACAGATGACAAGATAATATAGCTGACAAGAGAATATAGCTGACAAGAGAATACAGATGACAAGATAATATAGCTGACAAGAGAATACAGATGACAAGATAATATAGCTGACAAGAGAATATAGCTGACAAGAGAATACAGATGACAAGATAATATAGCTGACAAGAGAATATAGCTGACAAGAGAATACAGATGATAAGATAATATAGCTGACAAAAGAATATAGATGACAACAAGAGTTAGGAACACAGACAGCATGACCCTACAACATGACCTAGACAGGTTGCAGTATTGCATCGATAAATGATTTCTGAAACGAAATGCCAGTATTAAGTACAAGGTGACGATAATGGAGAAGACAGAACAGGAGACGAGCCGGCTACGGCACAAAGAACTTGAACCAACATCTTGAACCAACTTAAGCAAACTCAAACTTTACCCCCCAGAAGTACACAACTGATGTAGTACCTGGCTGGAAGTACACAGAGCCGACGAAAGAACTATAATATGTAGAAAGAACACTTAAAAATAAAACTTAAGCTTGAAAAAGAGAGAAGAATGGGTTAGAGACATGATAGAGACATAAAATAGTTAAGAGGAACTGACAAAGTGAACAAGCAGGAAAACGTTTTCAATACATATGAATGGAAGACGATTGATTGCCTCAAGATAACAAACACACACACACACACACACACACACACACACACGCACACACACACACACACACGTTCCACACAGGGGACAAAGGTTTGTCCAAAGACCAAAGAGGCGGGACCAAAGAGCCAGAGCTCAACCCCCGCAAGCACAAATAGGTGAGTACGTACACACACACAATCAAAACACATTTTTCACCAATATTTAGACACGAAAAATCATATGTTTATATTTACCCACAAGTCGAAAATTGCAAATTATTATTTTTTTGTCTGTGGAAGAGGTCCTCAGGTGTGTACAGAGACGGTGAGGGTCGAGGCGGGTCCAGGTGTGCCCCGCGAGCCCTGCAGGGCGGAGAGGGATAATACACACCTGTCTATGCAATCATTCCCTGCAACGGGGCAATGATGCATCTCGGTGCAAAGGTAAAACTGGCATCTCCTTGCAACGGATCAACGGGCATCTCGGTAAATTAGAATAGCGAACATCTCCCTAAAGCGAACATCTCCCTAAAGCGAACATCTCCCTAAAGCGAACATCTTCCTAAAGAGAACATCTCCCTAAAGCGAACCTCTCCCTAAAGCGAACCTCTCACTAAAGCGAACATCTCCCTAAAGCGAACATCTCCCTAAAGCGAACATCTCCCTAAAGCGAACATCTCGGTACAGCAGAAAAAAACGGGTCGCCTCAGATTTGAGATTCAGTTTTTTTATGGTTTTGTCTTAATTCGTGTTTCATTTTTATATACGAGTCTTGATTTATTTTCACGTATTTACTTGTGTGTATTATGTATATAAGGTCAATATTTCGATTGGATTTTTGGGCGAGATTCGTTGGGGTAGAGGGGTAGTTTTGACAGCATGCCATGGTGCACACTTTTCATTGATGCCAACCCCCCAACCCAACCATGTTGGGCATGTACCCAATAGCAATTCCTGTTAAAAATTGAGTGAGATTAACCCCTATTCGTCTGCCATCCAACCTCCACCAGACATTCAAATTTATATAGATACTGTATATACAAAAAAAATTGTATTATTTAGAGGTAAGGTAACGTTAGGGTAGGCTAGAATATGTTAAGATACATCAGGTTTTGCAGGAATAGACGACGAATTACGACGCTCTATGAGTCCATTTATTTTTTTATTTTTTATTTATTTTAGATCTGAACTTGGAGAAATTGATCCTTCCCTTTCCCGTCGATGGAGGAAAGTGTGTGGCTTCAGGTGCATCAATTTTCCATTCCCACTTCATGGTCTGGTGAACTTAACACAGCACATGTGTTGTACCTGATGGGAATTTAGAGTTTGCTGAGACGTGACATATAAGTGACCTCAGAGGATAATTCATCTACTCTCCTAAGGGCCATCTTCAGCAGGTGTTAAAAGGTGGATAATTTAGGGGTCCTGACACGAGAAAGTGTCGTGTCAGGTGTAGAGTGTGTCAGGTGTAGGGGGTGTCAGGTGTAGAGGGTGCCAGGTGTAGGGGGTGCCAGGTGTAGGGGGTGCCAGGTGTAGGGGGTGTCAGGTGTAGAGGGTGTCAGGAGTAGGGGTGTCACCTGTTGACATTATTTCTTTCCACCACAGACGTGGCCAGACATTTACAATGCTAACCACCATATATATATATACATTTTCTTCTGTCTTAACCACAGGTGATTAAGGTGCTTTTACAAGCTCTAGTTACAACACATATATTACACAACTGACGCATTACATAATCAATCTTGAGTACAAATCCAGTACATCATCTAGTCTTCCAGATTTCAGATAATATTTGCAAAGTACAGCATACCTCAGCCCTGGAGAGGGATGTCGTGTTGACGTGGCGGATGTCTCCTATTGATGTAGTGTGTGTGTGGGGGGGGGACGTCTTTCTACCTGACAGATGTCAAGATGCTTTGTCCATCTCCACCAGCATCTCTCCTCTCTCTCGCGAGGATGCTGGAGGAAGGTATTACCTGGCTAATTAGTCACCACTACCTCCTGACTCTTGGGGACGTCACGAAATATGATGTCACGACGCCTGACGTCACGAAATATGACGTCACGACGCCTGACGTCGCGAAATATGATGTCACAACATCTGATGTCCCGGGAAGAGGGAGCCTTAAACGTGGAGGTCGACCAAGGGTGTGTCGGGTCACGTGATATCTTTGATAAGATATCTCAATCTGATATCAAGGTGATATCTCAATCTGATATCAAGGTGATATCTCAATCTGATATCAAGGTGATATCTCAATCTGATATCAAGGTGATATCTCAATCTGATATCAAGGTGATATCTCAATCTGATATCAAGGTGATATCTCAATCTTATCTTTGTGTGTGAATCACAATCGAGCTCTTGGACCCCCGCCTTTCTAACCAATTTATTTTTCCTCTATTATGTCTACTACATATATTTCTCTCTAACACACACACACACATTCCCAAGCAGCAGTCCGTAGCAGCTGTCTAACTCCCAGGTACCTATTTACTGCTAGGTGAACAGGTGCATCAGGGTGAAAGAGACTTAGACCCATTTACTTCTGCCTTGGCCTGGGATCGAACCCGGGGCCCTTAGGACTACGACCTCAGAGCGCTGTTCACTTAGTCGCGCGCATGTGTGTGTGTGTGTGTGTGTGTGTGTGTGTGTGTGTGTGTGTGTGTGTGTGTGTGTGTGTGTGTGTGTGTGTGTGCGTGCGTGTGTGTGTGTGTGTGCGTGCGTGTACTCACCTAGTTGTGCTTGGGGGTGTTAAGCTCTAGCTCTTTGGTCCCGCCTCTCAACTGTCAATCAACTGATGTACAGGTTCCTGAGCCTATTGGGCTCTATCATATCTACACTTGAAACTGTGTATGGAAAAAAAACTGGTTGTGCGCGCGCGTGCGTAAATGAGCATGTGTTGTGTGTGTGTGCGTGCGTGCGCGTGAATGAGCATGTGTTGCGTGCGTTCAAGTGTGAAGAAGCCAAACCAGACACGGAGTTCAGACAATCGAGGAGGGGGGGGAGGGGGGGGGAGGGGGGGAGGGGGGGGAGGGGGGGGAGTCAACCACACACACACACAATACTTAAGCTAATAACACACGAGAGGCCGGCGACGCCCACGTTTGGAATCAGATGGCAGCTCTCCCTCATACTCCTCTCCACCCATCCACACGCCAGGGACACACATATATAGACAAGACAGACAGACAGACGCTTTCACCCAAAATAATACACTTGTTCGAGCCTTCTCCTGTTATAAGGAAAAAAAACCATATCAGTTCAACAGTCCCAAGTGGAGTCTCCAGTTCTAATTATAATCTAAATCTGAAATAATAATTCCTGAAAATTGTCACTATGGTTATAAATCATATCGATTTGTGTAGGTTTTATTAACTTCGATAATGCTAAATCTGTGACTATCGGTCGTAAATTGGCATCCGAGGGTACCTGCTATTTTAAAATCGTGCGGTAATGGGGGTTTAAATTGGGGATGATTATTGCGCCTGGTTGAAAGCAAGGGGGAAGGAACGAGAGAGATATTAGTTTAGCAAATCAAGTAGTGTAATGGACCCCGCCCAATGAGAGCGATCAAGAGGTCCTTGACTCATTATCAAGAATTCGTGAGTACCTCTTTCTCAATCATCTCCTCCTTGTCACTCCTTCAACTGATCCTTCCTTCTATTTCTCCTCCTCCTCCTCTACTTCCGCTGTCAATAATATTGATTCCTCTTCAGCACTATCTCTGTTCCTTGTTTTCTCTCACACTCTCACCTCTCCCAGGCTGTGACTCATACGTCAGGCTGCGAGCAGCCGCGTCCAACAGCCTGGTTGATTAGTCCGGCAACCAGGAGGCCAGGGGCCAGATTCACGAAAGCACTTACGCAAGCACTTACGAACGTGTACATCTTTCCTCAATCTTTGACGGCTTTGGTTACATTTATTAAACAGTTTACAAGCATGAAAACTTGCCAATCAACTGTTGTTATTGTTATAAACAGCTTCCTGGTGCTTCGGAGCTCATTAACTGTTTAATAATTGGAAACAAAGCCGCCAAAGATTGAGAAAAGATGTATAGGTTCGTAAGTGTTTGCGTAAGTGCTTTCGTGAATCTGGTCCCTGGTCGACGACCGGGCCGCAGGGACGCTAAGCCTCGGAAGCACCTCAAGGTAACCTCAAGGTAAGGTAACCTCCCTCTCTCCCAGCTCTCACTCCCTCTACCCGGAAATCTCTCCAATCGTGGGTGGTCCTCGAAATACGTAGGTACTCAAGAGCCGGATTTTGAGAAAACGATAATGACTCCTCCCAGAGCAGTCTGGGAGGAGCAATACAGACGGTAACGAGCCATCACCATTAAGACAACTCCAAGGAAACCATTTAGTGGAGAGATGAAAGCTGGCGACGTGTTCCTTTTTTTCCAGTTTCCAACTTTCTCCTGTTCTCTAATGAACGGGGTTAAGTTATCAAGGACGAGGGAAGGAGAAGAACTTTTTTTTTCGGTGTGGGAGGGATGTGTTAAACTTTAAGACTGTCTCTCAAGGCTCTGATTGTCTTAAGAATCCGGATAGGGTGGTTAATGGTGTAGGCTGAGTTGTGTGGGTAGTTGAGTGAATAGTTGAGTGGACCTCATTTACCACATGCAGGCGAGGAGTCACAATAACGTGGCTGAAGTATGTTGACCAGACCACACACTAGAAAATGAAAGGACGACGACGTTTCGGTCCGTCTTGGGCCATTCTCAAGTCGATTGTGTCAAGTCATTTACCAGGCCTAGTCGACGACCGGGCCGCGGGGACGCTAAGCCCCGGAAGCACCTCAAGGTAACCTCAAGGCAAGGTATGCCGTGGTACAGTGGACTAGAACGCCTCTGGGGATATCCAGCGCGTAGGTTCGAACCCTCATCAAGGCACTTGTGGATTTGTTCAAGTGACTGGAATGGTGGATGACTGGTGGGTGTGGGACTGTGGGGACAAACAAGAGGTTCCCCACAACAGGATTCCACCTCAATTAACTTTCCAGTCATCTTAGTGTACAGGGACCAGATTCACGAAGCAGTTACGCAAGCACTTACGAACCTGTACATCTTTCCTCAATCTTTGACGGCTTTGGTTACATTTATTAAACAGTTTACAAGCATGAAAACTTGCCAATCAACTGTTGTTATTGTTATAAACAGCCTCCTGGTGCTTCGTAGCTCATCAACGGTTTAATAATTGTAAACAAAGCCGCCAAAGAGTGAGAAAAGATGGACAGGTTTGTAAGTGCTTGCGTAACTGCTTCGTGAATCTGGCCCCAGGAATATCAGCAGTTATGTGAAAAAAGAGGCCAAGTTTCAATCTACAAAAATGCAAATAAGGCCAGCCATTCTCCTGTTTAGATAGTAGTTTTTGTAACTATATGCATAATAGTACAAAAATTGATATTCTAAGCAATTAGATAGTAGAACTCTGTACTATTCACGTTATAGAGTCGGAAAAAAATGAAACTAAAAAAACAAACTCAAATATTCCTAGACCTAGTATAGCACACATATGTACTATCCCTGGAAACACAAACCGAAACTGTGTCTATTTTCCGCTTGTTACAACTTGTAATAAAGTTGTTACATCTTGGCTTAACGTATTTATGACGTATTAGAACGTTGTTACAACTTGCTATATTGGTTGTTATAACTGGTTAGGAGGTGTTAAAACTTGTTCGAACGTTGTACCAACGTCGTAGTTTCGGTGTGTGTTTGGCGGGACATTAGGCCTCAGATATCGAATGAACAAATAGTGTAGTGTAGTCTCAGATATCATGTATTAGGCTTAGGGAAAATAAGGTTAAGTTAGTTTAGTTTGCAACACAAAACGTTTTCCGGTTTGTCCAACTCAATAGTGCCGATTTCTACTTTCTAATGTCGTTGTACGTCGATATATGTACTATGGTCCTCATAGTCACTATAAGTACTATCATAACAAGGAGGATGAGCTAAACAAGGAAGAGCCTCTTAATTCCAGACTTGTATCGTTGACTAGAATGGGCGTCAGAATACTAGAACAAATAATTATAATATTAATAATTATAAATAATAATAAAAAAATAATAATAAAAATAATAATAAAATAATAATAAAAAATAGGAATGACACTGGTGGAGAGAAGTTATTATTATTATTAACATCTTTATTGACAAAATTAATTACAATTTTGCCTAATCTGAGGATTTCAATTAAGTCTTATTAAAGTGAGGATAATGCTGGTATTCACTGTCACGCAGGACAGAGGGTCATACATAAGACAATAGGTCTAAACTGTAGGCTGAAGCACATATATATCATGGTTACAATCAATGTTTTAATGTATGGATATGTGAAAACAACTTTCTATTGTGCACTGCCACACAAGGGCAGGGATGGGTTCATAAGTGATGCAGCTTAGAAGTAATATAAATATAAATTGTTCTTCATTCTTTAAAAAATGGACAAGCAAATTTTGGATAAATGTTGAGAGAAGTGATATAGCATATAGGATATAGCAGATAGATATCTATATGATATAGCATATAGGATATAGCAGATAGATATCTATATGATATAGCATATAGGATATAGCAGAATAGGGCTTATATTTTCGAACAGGAAAATCCTATGTAATAAATCTACTTAGTATCTATGAGATAGCCACAGATTTTACAGGCAAGAGATGGCAGAGTTGACTGCATTTATCAGAATCTAAAACAAAAATGAAAAAAAGGATTTTCACAGCGCTCCACATACGAGGTTGTTCTGGAAACTGGAATATACTAGAGGAGTGACAGGGAACCTTATGACACGAATGAAGAATTTTCTGAAAAAAGACAGTAATCAGACGTAGTCAGACTGGAGAAATGTTATTAAGTGTCGTACCACAGGGTACAAGTCCACTACGGGCTCACCATAGCCAGTGCTACTTGGAACGTTTTGTTCCAAGTAGCGAATCTTAAACAACAACACAGGGTACAGTTCCATTACCAGTAATGTTCGTTATCTATATGAATATACGAAGTCTACCAAAAGGAATACAGAATTACATTAAGACGTTTGCTTGTAATGCCTATCTACCAGGGAAGATAAGAAACTTAGACTATTGTCATGTCCTTCAAGAAATCCTGCACAAAATTATGTGTATGGAGCAACTCCTGGCTAACAGAATTTAATATAAATAAATGCCATGTTATGGAAATGTGGAAATAGGAGAAGCAAGAACTACAAGAAGAGAAAAGCAGTACACACACGCGCGCACGAGGAAGCGCTCCAACACCACAATATTAAACAAACGAATGACCTGACAGATGGAGCAAACGAGGTCATTTTCCTCCTCAGCTCTGAAGGTCCACCAGACTACCGATAGTTAAGAATCCGGACCCAAGAGCCAGAACTCGCTCTTAACAAACCCAACAAAGCAAGCACCCTCCCCACCCCCCCACACCCTTCCTCTAAACATGACTAATATCTCACGAAAACACAAACTATTTTGAGCAAAGCGGTCGAGTTCCATGATCTCTGGAGAACCGGGCGGTTCTAGGGAGTTTCCAGGACCATGCTGGACCGCGCCCAACCAGTGTCGTAACTCAGGGAGACCTCAGGGAGGCCTCAGGGGGATCAGCTCTCACTCCCGGGGCCCTCAAGGAAACACCAATATTGCCTCATCTTGGCGGTCTTGGATCGAAGGTCAGACTTGGAGGGTAATGTTACCAGAGCGGGAACGGTTGAGACGTCTCGCGAAGACGCAGGAGTCTTTGCCGTTCAACTAGCGGGGCTAGAAAGGCGGGGTCCAGGAACTGTAGCTCCATTCTGCAGGCACAACGTGGTATACGTGTGTATAAGTGAGTACACACACACAACACACACACACAGTTGAGAGGCGGGACCAAAGAGCCAAAGCTCAACCCCCGCAAGCACAAATAGGTGAGTACAAATAGGTGAGTACACACACACACACACACACACACACACACACACACACACACACACACACACACACACACACACACACACACACACACACACACAGCCTGGTGGGCCTGGTAGCCTGGTGGATAGCGCGCAGGACTCGTAATTCTGTGGCGGGGGTTCGATTCCCGCACCAGGCAGAGACAAATGGGCAAAGTTTCTTTCACCCTGAATGCCCGTTACCTAGCAGTAAATAGATACCTGGGGAGTTAGTCAGCTGTCACGGGCTGCTTCCTGGTGTGTGTGTGTGTGTGTGTGTGTGTGTGTGTGTGTGTGTGTGTGTGTGTGTGTGTGTGTGTGTGTGTGTGTGTGTGTGTGTGTGTGTGTGGGGAGAAAAAAAATAGTAGTTAGATACAGTTCACTGACAGTTGAGAGGCGGGCCGAAAGAGCAAAGTTCAATCCCCGGAAGCACAACTAGATTAATACACACCAAGACAGATGACAATAGACAGAGACTACAGGACGAGCTGCATAAGGGATCTATAAGGGATCATAGATGGAAACGAGAGACAGAAATTGAAATAGGTTTATTGAGGTAAAATACACACAAAGGGATGAGGTAGCTCAAGCTATTCTCACCCCGTTCAGTACATCGTGTTAATACATACATAGACACACATCACAAGCAATAAACGTATTACCGAACATTCTGAGAGATAAACATCTACATTTCCTCCTTTACACACGAGAGACAGATGAAACAAAATATATTGTCAGAATAAACGACTTCAGTGTTAGAGTAGTCAATAATGGCATTGTTGAGGCGTACCAGCCATTTAAGCTAATTCATGAAACGAACTTAAATATATTTAACAAAAACTAGGAATGTTTGGAAAAAGGGGGGTAAGGAGCCGAACTCTTCTTCTTTGCCAGAACATTTAGGCAAGCACATCTAGGTGAATACACACACAGGGTAGTTATATAAGAGGAACGGTCCGGAAGTGGCTATGGGGAGTAATTGATGTATACATATTATATATATTATTATACATGTATATGAAGTATACATATAAGAGTTCACATATACATACATTATATATATATATATATATATATATATATATATATATATATATATATATATATATATATATATATATATATATATATATATATATACAACTTTAGAACACTTTCCCACCAGGAGACTCGAACCCTAGCCAGCACAGAAGCCTTCCAGCAACTGGCATAACAGGTACGCCTTAACCCTCTGCACCACCGCTCAGACCCTTAAAAGAGATGGTAATTTCGGAGTATATATAGAGTTGTATACTTAACTCTCGTGTTTAGGAGAGTTGTGCCTTAATATATATATATATATATATATAAGTGAAAAGAAACGTAAGAAAGATCGAGAAAATTCGTGTTAGAATTATTAATCTTACTTTTTCGGTCATATTTAATAATATATGTCTACAGGAAAGACTGCTACCAAAATATACTAATATATATATATATATATATATATATATATATATATATATATATATATATATATATATATATATATATATATATATATAATGACAGTGTCAGACCACGAAGGAGGAATTGAAACAGGAATTTCCTTAAGTACTTTCGTATTAAATAATACAACTTCAGAAGGATCCTTCTGAAGATGTATTATTAAATACGAAAGTACTTAAGGAAATTCCTGTCTTAATCCTTCCTTCGTGGTCTGACACTGTCACATTATTCATCACTTGATGATCCCTCTCGGCGTTCTCCTACGCTCCCCCAGAACCCAAAGTAAAAAGTGAAGACAAAGTGACAGTAAATTTTCTTTTGTTGAGGGGGGGGGGGGGGGGAAGGCCAGCCAAAGAACGCAGACTCTGGGTGTAAAGGCGTTGTTGTTGTTGTTTAAGATTCAGCTACTGGGAACAAAACGTTCCAAGTAGCACGGGCTAAGGTGAGCCCGTAGTGGACTTACCTGGCACAGGAGCGGGGCTGTGTGCAAAGGCGACAGACGGCAGTCATTTACACCTTCAAAACGCCCCCCCCCCCCACACACCCACAACCCCCCCCACACCCACAACCCCCACACACCCCCACACCCACAACCCCCCACACACCCCCACACCCCCACACCGTAATCCGCCGTTCACCGATTTCACGGGCATCTCCATCACTTTCGGGAGAATGCTCCCTCTCCTTACCAATTATCTGAGCAATGCCAGCAGCCGCAGTATTGTGGGGGTTGAAATTCTGGTGGTGTTATTGACTAAGATTGTCGGGTCTGGTCCCTCGGCGCGCTACTGAACGAAGGGTATTTGACAGTACAGGAGACAGAATGATTGTGGGATCTGAGGCAGAGATATATATCTTGATCGGTGGGTTGGACCTCCATGGCAGCCACCCGGATGCTGGTGTTGGGGAGAGAGAGAGAGAGAGAGAGAGAGAGAGAGAGAGAGAGAGAGAGAGAGAGAGAGAGAGAGAGAGAGAGAGAGAGAGAGAGAGAGAGAGAGACAGACAGAGAGAGAGAGAGAGAGAGATAGGGAACTCCATGTATTATGGTAATTGCAGCGTAATTTGTACCGAATTCACGGTCATGAGTACTGAACACAGCATCATGTGTACTGAATGTAGGATCATGTGTACAAAAAGTTCCATAAGTTTAATCGTGAAATATCAGCAGCAACTGTCTGCTGACAGACGATTGGCACCTGACGCAGATTTCCAGCTGTCAGTAACCCTTACCTCCACTGCTGCATGTTGGTGGTGCTGGTAGTGCAGGTGGTGGTGGTAGTGGTGGTAGTGCATGCTGGTGGTAGTGCATGGTAATTGCTACTTTTTGGCGACGAAGAAAAACGACGAGGAACCCCAAGACGACTAACACGACGAAACCCGTAACAAAAACACCATTTTTTCCTCCTGGGAAAAACAAAATCACCAAAAATCACCACATAAATCCCCAAATCAGACCTCGCTTTGTTTCGTGATATGAGGTTATTGTTCGAGAAATATTTACTCAGCCAGTCGGGTAGATTTCCGACCTCGCCACGGACTCCAGGGACGGGGAAAATACAGTTATTTTCCCATAATATATACCGTCATAAAGTAGATATATTGACCTTTATCCCCAACTCAATTGGCAGGCAAGATGGAGACCTCCCTCCCCCCCCCCGCCCTTCCCTACATCAATGGCGACAAATTTGTCACATTACCTCATAAAATTACGCCTCTATTTAGCAGCCGAGCGAAAATAGCAATGTTATTGCGGCCATTTGATGTCCGTTGATGTGGTGGTCGTTGTGGCGAGGTGACGGAAGGGTCAATGTTGCTGGTGATAGGCTGTGTGGCAGACGTTGCTATGGCAGTGTCACCTCCCATTTGTTTGAATTGTCGGCCAAAGGGGGCAAGAAGCGGCGTATCCCGAGGGTTCGGGCGTGGGGGTAATTTAAGCTTCGGGCCACCTGGCGTTATGGTTTATAGTGGCCAGGCGGAAGATGCCAGAGCGTCCGGTCTGTCAATCTTGTCTCTGAGGTGTGAGATAATGAGACGGTCTGTGACCACTCCCCCCTCATTACACCCCCCTTCCCCTCTCCCTCTCTCCCTCATTCTCCACCCCTAAGGCCTAATTTTCCCAGTCATTCCCTGTTTTCACCTTAAAACATCTACGCTTCTCACTTATCCTTCTCCCTCTCATTCATTCTCCTTCTCTACTTCCTTGAACCTCCTCCTTCCGTCTCCCCCTCATCTTCCTCATTATCTGGTCTGCCATCCCACCTTCCTTGCTTCTCATAATTTTGTCTTTTGACGTAACTATTGTTAAGCCTAGACCCCTCTACCTTCCTCACCAGGTCCTCATCCTCTTACCCTCTAGGGGGCCTGACGGCTGAGTGGACAGCACTTGGGATTCGTAGTCCTGAGGTTCCGGGTTCGATCCCCGGTAGAGGCGGAAACAAATGGGCAGAGTTTCTGTCGTCCTGATGCCCCTGTTACCTAGCAGTACATAGGTACCTGGGAGTTAGACAGCTGCTACGGGCTGCTTCCTGGGGGGGGGGGGGTGTAACAAAATAGGAGGCCTGGTCAAGGACCGGGCCGCGGGGACGCTAAGACCCGAAAACATCTCAAGATAACCTCCTAATCTCCCCTTTCCTCGCCTCCCCTCTTCACACAAAGAGGTTGTTAACTGCTTGGGGATTGTAGCGAGAGATGAAGGTGATAGAAATAACTTTTAGAAACGTAGAATATATATATATATAGCGAGTTATAACAGGCCGAATTCCAGTCCTCCAAACGCAGACAGGAAAGTAATTTTAGGTACGCACACTCACCGAGCGTAAAGGCAACCTTTCAACACAGCTACATTTTTCCGCCCATATGTAAATTGGATTAATTGGTGCTTAGCACTTTGACGTGAGCTATTAAGCCTCCCGCATACCTGAGTAATTGGCGGGGGGTAGTTGAGTAATTGATAATTGATTAGCTTGTGGCGGTGGTGAGTTGTCTATTCCGTCTGTATTCGGATACACGTTCTGGCGCCTGTTAACACAGATGGCATTTAGGATATCTATAGATATCTTTAATGGATATCTATAGATATCTTTAATGGATATCTATATCTTTAATGGATATCTATAGATATCCTTCATTTCCTCTATCATGGTAAATATTAATTTGAATTTAATACTTCAGTGAATTTAATACTTCAGTGAATTTAATACTTCAAATTCACTATTTTTTTTTTTTACAAACTCAGACATTAATTAGTATTAATTAAACATCTCCAAAGACAGACTAAATGACAAATATTAGACATATATAATAATATTTCATATTTCGGACAGACACACATACTGTACCTAGTTAAACACAAGACAAAGTTAGAGAAGATTTAGAGGTACGATAGCAGACTAGTCCCGGAACTGAGAAGGTATGAGCTACGAGGAAAGGCTACGGAAGCTAAACCTCACGTCCCTGGAAGACAGAAGAGTAAGGGGAGACATGATCACCACCTACAAAACTCTCAGGGGAAATTGGCAGGGTGGACAAAGACAAACTATTTAGCACGGGTGGGATCACGAACAATGGGAACACAGGTGAAACTCAGTACCCCAAATGAGCCATAGAGACATTAGAAACAATTGTTTCAGTGTCAGAGTAGTTAACAAATGGAATGCATTAAGTAGTGATGTGGTGGAGGCTGACCCCATACACAGTTTTAAATGTAGATATGATAGAGCCCAATAGACTCAGGAATTGATACACAGTTGAAAGACGTGATCAAAATGCCGTTGACCAAACCACACACTAGAAAGTGAAGGGACGACGACGTTTCGGTCCGTCCTGGACCATTCTCAAGTGCCTGGACCACTTGAGAATGGTCCAGGACGGACCGAAACGTCGTCGTCCCTTCACCTTCTAGTGTGTGCTCTGGTCAACATACTTCAGCCCCGTTATTACGACTCCCCGCCAGCACAAAGTACCGTTGCTCCTCCCCCTTCCCAAAGCACAATTCAAGACCTTATACTGGAAAGCCGGAGCCCATGAGCCAAGAGGACAATCACGAGGAAGATATCTTCAAGTACACAACCACGCGACATTTACCTAATAACATCGTTATACAAGCGGGAATTAACCTTGTGAAGGGGGGGTAGAAATAGCCTAAGCTACTCAATTCCTTTGAGATGTAATTTTTTTCTCAATAAACATACTTGAACTTGAATTAACCTTGTCCGGGAGGAGCAGAAATTACCGACGTTGGTCTCAAGACGTTTAGGTCGTGGTGGGTGGAGCTCTTAGGCCACCCACGGCCTCACACCACGCCTCCTGCACGCCTGCACGCACGCCCTTCTAATGCACGCACGCACGCCCACCCACCCGCAATGCTCGCATGCACGCCCGTGCTGCAGCAAAGTCCTTTCATCTTGTTTTAGTGTTAAACGCCACAGAGGTTAGTGTTAACACACACACACAGTACACACACACACACACACACACACACACACACACACACACACACACACACACACACACACACACACACAGTATACACACACACACACACACAGTATACACACACACACACACACACACACACACACACACACACACACACAGAACACACACACACACACACAGTACACACACACACACACACACACACACACACACACACACACACACACACACACACACACACACACACACACACACACACACACACACACACACACACACACACACACGACACAATACCACACTAGAGACTAGTGCACAAACTGGAGATGCAGGCAGGAGTGAAAGGGAAGGTACTCCATTGGATAAGGGAGTACCTAAGCAACAGAAGACAGCGAGTCACTGTGAAGGGTGAGGTTTCGGAGTGGCGAGGCGTCATCAGAGGAGTCCCGCAGGGATCAGTCCTTGGACCTATACTGTTTCTGATAAATGTAAATGATCTCCCAGAGGGTATAGAATCGTTTCTCTCATTGTTTGCTGATGATGCAAAAATTATGAGGATTAAAACAGAAGAAGATACTACGAGGCTACAAGATGACCTAGACAAACTGAGTGATTAGTCCAACAAATGGCTTCTAAAGTTCAACCCAGGTAAATGTAAGGTAATGAAGCTAGGCGGTGGAAACAGGAGGCCAAACACAGGATACAGAATGAGAGATTAAGTCCTTCATGAAATGGGCAGAGAGAAAGATCTAGGAGTTGATATTACAAGAAATCTGTCTCCTGAAGCCCACATCAAGAAAATAACATCTGCGGCGTTTGCGAGGCTGGCTAACATCAGAACTGCCTTCAGGAACCTGTGTAAGGAATCATTCAGAACCTTCAGTGAGGAAATCGACTTGATTAATGGTTCAGGACGGACCGAAACGTCGTCATCACTTCACTTTCTAGTGTGTGGTTTGGTCAACATTCAGAACCTTGTATACCACATATGTAAGACCAATCCTGGAGTATGCGGCCCCATCTTGGAGCCCGTACCTTGTCAAGCAGCGCCTGACAGCTGGATGGACAGCGCTTCAGATTCGTAGTCCTGAGGCTTCCGGGTTCGATCCCCGGTACAGGCTGAGACAAATGGGCAAAATGTTTCTTTCACCCTGATGGCCCTGTTACATAGCAGTAAATAGGTACCTGGAAGTTAGACAGCTGCTACGGGCTGCTTCCTGGGGGTGGAGGCCTGGTCGAAGACAGGGCCGCGAGGACACTAAGCCCCAAAATCATCTCAAGATAACCTGAAGAAGATAAGCACAGGACTAAGCTAGGAAGTAGTGCAGAGGAATGATACTAGACTAGTCCCTGAACTAAGAGGCATGAGTTACATACAATTAGGGAAGTACACACCGTGTCAGCAAGGCGGACAGCCCGCCTGCTATTACAACTCTCACTCTATTCCACATTTCTAACCTTTTTTCCCCACTTATATTAATCCATCTTTACTTAAATAAAGCAAATATCTCTTCCCTCAACATTTTCTTCTGTCCACTGACGTTATTGTTCTAATGTCTCTCCTTCCGCCTCATGCTTCTGTCCCGCCCTGTCCTTAAGATGTTCATCTTCCTCCATCACCTGTTTCTCTCTTTCCCCTCTCTCTGTCTCTGTCTCTCTCTCTCTCTCTCTCTCTCTCTCTCTCTCTCTCTCTCTCTCTCTCTCTCTCTCTCTCTCTCTCTCTCTCTCTCTCTCTCTCTCTCTCTCTCCCTCCTCTGTACTCCTTTTCAACTTTAATCTCATCTTTCCTCACACCCACACTTTGCTCCTCCTATCTTTCCCTTTCCCTCCCATTCCCCCCTTCATTCCTCACCTCCCTCTCCACTCCCATCTCCGTTGCCCCCCTCCTTCCCTACCCCCGACAAATGCCTCTCAGGGGAAGGACTGTTTACAGAAGCAACATCGGGCTTCTGCGGACTTTCGCTCTGACCATTTTTACCAGCCCCAATTGGAACGTGTTGACTAGTTAATGATAAGTGGGAGAGACGAACTCGTGCATCCTCGACGCTAAGATGCTGCCAAGATGGCCCCGGAAGGGATGCTGGCGGGCTCAGATGTGCGAAATGAGATGACCCCGGAAGAGATGCTGGGTGAGTTCTGATGTATGAAATGAGATGATCCGGATCGGGTGATGGTGGATTCAGATGTGAAATGCAATGAAAGGGATGCTGGGTGCTGCAGATGTTTGTAAAGCTGTGTAGGTGAGATATAACCGCCGGAAAGGATGCTGATGTCTCCAGATGAGTGATGCCGGAGGGATGAGATAAGCCTCCCAAGAAGGAATGCTATTTTTTGGACTTCCTGTGCTTGATGAATCGTGTATTGGATTGACGATGACGTCGCGTGAGTGTTGATGTCATCCCCGGAGCTCGGATGCTATTGGGCAACAGATGAGTGATGCTGCAAAGATGGAACCAGAGGAGTCATCTCTAATTGGCTTTTACAATCACGTAATCACCATATTTTTAGAGAAGAGTTCTTGCCTCACATTAGAAATGGCATGCTGGCACTGCGATGGCACTAGAGAATGACATTACGGTACACTGGAATGACATGATTTCTACTGCGGGATGAGCGGTGCCAACAATAATTGGGTGCTTGGCACCTTGGAGTGGCACTGTGGACCGTGGCACCGCGGATTGGCACCGTGGGACCCATCTTCGGCCCCTCCACAGAAAAACAATAGTGGCACTCTTCCTTTTTCCGGTGGCGTCAAGATGTCTGCTTTAGGCCTTGGGCAGAAGTCAGGGTTATGGCTAACTTTATCTTCCTGCTCTATACCATTTCCCTCTCTCCTTCCCCCCTCTCCCTTTCTCTCCCTCTTCCTCTCTCTCTCAATCTCTCTCTCTCTCTCTCTCAATCTCTATCTCTCTCTCTCTCTCTCAATCTCTCTCTCTCTCAATCTCTCTCTCTCTCTCTCAATCTCTCTCTCTCTCTCAATCTCTCTCTCTCTCTCTCAATCTCTCTCTCTCTCTCAATCTCTCTCTCTCTCTCAATCTCTCTCTCTCTCTCTCTCAATCTCTCTCTCTCTCTCAATCTCTCTCTCTCTCTCAATCTCTCAATCTCTCAATCTCTCTCAATCTCTCTCAATCTCTCTCAATCTCTCTCAATCTCTCTCTCTCTCTCTCAATCTCTCTCTCTCTCTCTCTCTCTCTCTCAATCTCTCTCTCTCTCTCTCTCTCTCTCTCTCAATCTCTCTCTCTCTCTCTCTCTGAATCTCTCTCTCTCTCTCTCAATCTCTCTCTCTCTCTCTCTCTCAATCTCTCTCTCTCTCAAGCAAGCAAACATCTTCCAGTCCCCAAAAGTCAGAAACATAAGCTCATATTAACATATATTTTCCAATGTGTCAAAAAAGGATTTATGTTATAGGTACTTAATATATCAAGTTATATAACGACCGAACAGTTCAGTGCTGCTAGATTTATATATGACGAATAGTGTATAATTATACATAATATCTATACAACACACACGGCATTTTTCCAGGTGCTTATAGCGCTTTGTATGCAAAATGTATCATACACGTTGATACAGTATATACAAATTATATAAATTTAGATTTAGAAAAAAAGCTTTGTATACTGGTTTAGAACTAACACGTGACGTAATAGGCTTATGTGTATTTTACATACACAAGACGTATTTTCCTCCCTTCGTATGTTCTTGTGTATTTATGGTGATTGTTACTGTGGTAGTGATTGTGGTGACGTTACTCACCTAAATGTGCTTGCAGGGGATGAGCTCTGGCTCTTTGGTCCCGCCTCTCAACTGTCAATCAACTGATGTACAGATTCCTGAGCCTACTGGGCTCAGAATTAGTGTTAGTCAGATTCCTGTTAGCCTACTAGGCTCGTTAGTGATTGTGATTGTGGTGGATTGTGGTGGATTGTGGTGGAAAAACAATAAGCTTTGTATTAGACAAGATGGACCGTTTAATCTTAAACCATATATTATTATATATATATATATATATATATATATATATATATATATATATATATATATATATATATATATATATATATATATATATATATATATATATATATGTCGTACCTAGTAGCCAGAACGCACTTCTCAGCCTACTATGCAAGGCCCGATTTGCCTAATAAGCCAAGTTTTCCTGAATTAATATATTTTCTCTAATTTTTTTCTTATGAAATGATAAAGCTACCCATTTCATTATGTATGAGGTCAATTTTTTTTTATTGGAGTTAAAATTAACGTAGATATATGACCGAACCTAACCAACCCTACCTAACCTAACCTATCTTTATAGGTTAGGTTAAGTTAGGTAGCCAAAAAAGTTAGGTTAGGTAGGTTAGGTAGATGAAAAACAATTAATTCATGAAAACTTGGCTTATTAGGCAAATCGGGCCTTGCATAGTAGGCTGAGAAGTGCGTTCTGGCTACTAGGTACGACATATATATATATATATATATATATATATATATATATATATATATATATATATATATATATATATATATATATATTATACAAACTCTAAAACTGCCAATTTGTCATTCAATAACATCAGGTCGCATATAACCTTTGACCCGAGGGAGAAACAGTGAAGTGAAGCCTTCGCACCAGTGACATTTTTAATCTGGCAACAGTGATTCAATGTAACCAACCTATTCAACACCAGATTACCAATTTGTAATCTGGACAAAACAATGTTACAGTAATAGGTACAACTGACATATTGTTAATAGATCTTAAATAAGTGTATCCAGCTAACTGTGTTTCAATTCTTGAGGTTATCTTGAGATGATTTCGGGGCTTTTTAGTGTCCCCGCGGCCCGGTCCTCGACCAGGCCTCCACCCCCAGGAAGCAGCCCGTGACAGCTGACTAACAGGTACATACACAGGTTTCAGGTACATAAACGAATTCGACGAAACAGTTACATCTGTTCTCTTGTCTCTCGTCCTTCCGAGTTCGATTGCCGGGCAGGGAGAGACGTTTGCTAGCATTCCTTGACACCTGATGCCTCTGTTCACCTTGCAGTAAACAGGTATCTGTCAGTCAGTCGACTGCTGTGGGTTGCATCTTGGGGAATTATTTATCGTTGGCTTGGAAAACAACGTTGGTAAACAGTCTTCTTGTCCCTGACAATAGGTAAAAAAACAAAAGACACCTGATCAACCAGGCTGTGACTCATACGTCAGGCTGCGAGCGGACTGGCTGGCCAGTCCAGCAACCAGGAGACCGGGCCGCGGGGACACTAAGCCCCAAAAACACCTCAAGGTAACCTCAAGATAGGTAGGTAGGAACCCATTTAAAAACACTCCTTCTCTGCTAGTTTCTTGATATGTAACTTCTCCCGTCTCTCCTGCCTCCCTAGGGAGCTGGCTAAGGACTCCCGGAATGGGTCTTTGGGCAAGGGAGTTCCTAAAGGCAGCTGCTTCCTCCTCCTCCTATTCCATGACCGCCTGGGGGACACTCCTCCTGCCTCGTGTTCTCTCTCGTAAACACATGCCCTTTCTTCACACCTCCGGCAGGAGGGCCTTGTTGATCCCAGCGAGTGGTCCTAGCACCCTGGTGGCTCTCCTGGGACCCCGCCTGCTCAAACCTCTCCGACAGGGCGCGCGAAACTGCCTTCTTACGACATATGCGCGCCCTCTTTATAGCTTTAGTTAGGCACGACGGCTGTGTTGATTCTGAGACTGCCTCGGGCCGCTACTAAGTGAAAATTTGAAAGGTTTCAAATTTTCCTTAATGTTTGAGCACTATCTTCATAGTTCAGTTCCTTGTCCTCATATCCCAGCTCCTTGTCCTCATAGCCTAGCTCCTTGTCCTCATAGCCCAGCTCCTTGTCCTCATAGCCCAGCTCCTTGTCCTCATAGCCCAGCTCCTTGTCCTTGGGTTCACCATAGCCCGTGCTACTTGCAACATTTTGTTCCGGGTAGCTGAATCTAAAACATCAAATAACCTGTAAATAGGATGACATGGAGTTTACATGAGGGAGAACGGATCCCTGATAAAACCATGTGTAAACTAAATTATTTATTCCCCCTTAATGCTACGTACGTGGTACAGGAATTCCTGTTTGCTCTACGAAGTATATCACAGCTATATAATAGTATACTCGGCCCGCATGGACGAGTATGCTGGTGCCTTAATCTTAACACCGAAATTATATGTAATTTGCTAGGGGGTTCAAATAGCTTAAGCTACTCCATCCCTACACTCAGAGATCACACTAACGCGATGCATCAAATGAACAAATAGTCGATTATTAACTACGACTATTAAGCTTAGTCTAATAGTCGTAGTTCAGTCGATTAAGGCAGTGTCTGGGATGCTCCTGGACGCAGGTTCGAATCCTCGTCACGGCTCTTGTGGATTTGTTCTACTCCATCCCTTTGAGATGTATTTCTTTCTTCTCTCAATAAACATACTTGAACTTGAATGTCATTTGCTTCAACGCTTCATGCAGGTCGGCGTTATTATTAACGTTTTAAGTTAATATTAAGTTTAATATTAACTTATAACGGGGTGTCCGCCAAGCTCTAGCTCCTGGTCTTGAAATACATCCTCACCCACATTAACAACCTCTCGATGTATAATACATGAATTTCCTAAACTACGCTGATGGTTATTCACATCTTGTGTTGTATCAGTTTCCACCGAGTATGCAAATGCATTGTTGAAATTATACACTTTACAGCCACTGTAAATACACTTATCATTGCCTTATTATTTTTATTATTTCTTATTTTTAATAAGAGGAGAAGCCGATCGGACACAAGTACATCCTTAGGCGCTGCTTGGCCACTGGCCAATACGTCGTAGGGGAAATATTTATGTCCTGTAACAATAAGGAAGTGACAGTGGCTTTGTTTACCTCAAGGGGTCTCTGGAGACCGCTTAACCGGAGTGCCTGGTTAAACCGTACACTACAGCAGCCGCCATTAATGTTCCGGAGGCGGCCGGGAAGCCTCTTCCTCCTCGACGACTCATCTTCAGAATGATCAACAATCAGTTCTTGAAATAGAATTGTTGTTTTGGTCTCGTTCTGCTTAGCGAATACTGTTAGCGGCGGGGGTAAAATGTAGACGTTTAGTGTGGGTTTTGGTTTTCCTCCTGTCACCGAGCTCATAGAAGTCCAAGCACCACCACCGCCACCAGTAATAGTGGTACGAACAGCAGCAGCAACAGGAGCAGCAGCAACAGCAGCAGCAGCAGCAGCAGCATCAACAGCATCAGCAGCAGCAGCGCGTAGACTCGCTGAAGACTCCTGATAGACCAGGCAGCGGCTCCCTCTGACAAATACTGCCGCGCGCTGCGAAGTTCCCGCCATTCCCCCCCCCCCCCCCCAACCCCACCTCTCTCCCAGCTGATTAATGATCACGTGACATTCCGCGAAGCGAGAAGATGGCGGATGTCGCGCCGGTGTCTCGGGGAAGCTACTACATCCGAGTTCTATGAATTCCATTTACATCGAAAGCTCCGCTTCGAAACGAAGAGCCACAGGATCTTCATAAATACATATTTCCTTGCATTAGCAACAAAAAATATACAGCTGTACGAATCTCAGGTAATAAATCTTCTTTGTATGGGTCATTAAGACATTGGCTCCAAGTAATTGGACATTACCTGCCCTCAGGAGCTGCCGAAGTAGCCTCTTGCAGTCACATCGAACTCCCGAAGTAGCCTCTTGCAGTCACATCGAACTCCCGAAGTAGCCTCTTGCAGTCACATCGAACTCCCGAAGTAGCCTCTTACAGTCACATCGAACTCCCGAAGTAGCCTCTTGCAGTCACATCGAACTCCCGAAGTTGCCTCTTGCAGTCACATCGAACTCCCGAAGTAGCCTCTTGCAGTCACATCGAACTCCCGAAGAAACCTCGAAGACCTGCTCCTGAAGACGACCTATTTTACGGCTGGCAGACACCATGACGACCAGCTCGGCGACCAGCTTCCACAGGCTGGTCGATGCCCACCTCTCCAGCTGGGCTCCATCCGGCTCACAGCATCCGGAACAAGTTTTGGGGGACGGAGATAACATGTAGTGTAGCGTCATTTTCCGCGTGCTTGAACACCAGTGAACAGTGATGAGGGGAAGAGGAGAGAAGGGAAGCGAGGGGAGGAGGTGAGGGGTGAAAGGAAGGGAACAGGGTGAAGGAAGGGGGGTAAGGGTGATGGAAGGGGTCAGGGAAGGAGATACAGTGAGAGGGAGAGAGTTGGGAATGTTTGAAGTGAGGGAAAAGGAAGACGTGAGAATCTCAGATCTAAGTTCCTCACTTCCTAAGATCCTCACTCCTAAGATACTAAAGATCTAAGAGTTAATATATCACACCAAACCTGTCTCCTGAAGTCCACATCAAAAGGATATCTGCAGCAGCGTATGCAAGGCTGGCTAACATCAGAACTGCCTTTAGTAACTTGTGAAGGAATCATTCAGATCCTTGTATTCCACACATGTAAGACCAGACCTGGAGTATGCAGCTCCAGCATGGAGCCCATGCCTTGTCAAGCATAAGTCGAAGCTGGAGAAGGTTCAAATAGATTAAAGAACTAAAAAGGTATGAGTTACGAGGAAAGGCTACAGGAATTGCACCTCACGGCACTGGAAGACAGAAGAGTTAGAGGAGACATGATCACTACCTATAAAATTGTCAGAGGAACTGACATGGTTGATAAAATATTTAACACGGGTGGAACACGAACAAGGGAACACTGGTGGAAACTGAGTACCCAAATGAGCCACAGGGACGTTAGAAAGAACTTTTTCAGTGTCAGTAATTAACAGCTGGAATGCATTTTTTTTTTTATTATTATTTTCTACCACAGACGTGACCAGACATTTACAATGCTAACCAGCATATATACATTTTCTTCTGTCCGCCATGGACAGGGTTAGAGAAGTGTTAAACATACAGTTCAAGGGTTTATTGAACACTCAACCACAGAAGGTGATTCGGTGCTTTTAAAATGCTAAGCTAACCTACATACGTAAATACATAGATACACAGATTTACGTATGTCCTACATAAAGTGTTAGATGTGTCTTTTACAGTCATTAATGTACATTCACAAAGGTGAAATGTAATTCTGATCAGCTTCCATATATACTTTATACCCATACATATACATACACACACACACATACACATACATATATACACACACACATGCATTCACATACATTTGACTCATTTACCCTGACAGGGTGAGGTAGCTGATAAAGAAACTAGTGTGCAATTAAGCACTTAATCACTGAAGGTGATGAAGGTGCTTTTACAAGCTCAGGTTATATAGTTACATCATATATATACATTGTGTGATTGATACATTACATGATCAATCTTGGATACAAGTCCAATATATCATCAAGTGTTCCAGTACTCATAATGGGATATAGACGTATCTGGCAGCTTTCTCAAAACCCAAATGTCGAGTACACAATGTGTCAACTTTGTGAAAGAAAAAACATGCACTCTCTTGAACATTATATTGTAGAGTGTCCAATACTGACTGACTTTCGCCCTCCTGGGCTGGAATGCATTAGGCAGTGATGTGGTGGAGGCTGACTCTATATACAGTTTCATATGTAAACTATCCTTAATTGCTTTCTATAGTTAGGATTAACTATAGATAAGGGTGTGTCGGTCTCCTAGCGACTGGACAACGGGCTCACCATAGCCCGTGCTACTTGGGACTTTTGTTCCAGGTAGCGAATCTTTAACAACAACCTAGCGACTTGTGTCTAATCAATATTTGACCCTAAAATTGATTAGTTGAACTCATCAGGCGAATTCCTAACTTATCAATTATAATGAACATGAAACAATGCTAACACACACACACACACACACACACACACACACACACACACACACACACACACACACACACACACACACACACACACACACACACACACACACACACACACAAGCATAAATATATTTACATAAATATACAGATGTAATTTATGTATATACCTATGTATCAATCACAGCGGGCGGGTCATAGTGGCCTTCATAAAGGCCATCCGTCAGCCACAAAGTCCTCTCAGTTATCCAATAACTCTGTCAGGGGCTCGAACGCAAGTCGGAAGGGTAACACATCAGCCGGATTCCAGCTTTGTGTTATGGTGGCGCGGTGATGGTGTGTCGCTCTGTGCTCCGGCACCACCACCACAACCACCACAACCACCACAACCACCACAACCACCACAACTACCACCACCCACCACCACCATAAACAATTCAGGCTGCTCAACATAACAGAGATTTCTAAACATTATTACCCAAAATATATGGGACCAGATGTCATTGTTCCTCAATAACGAAGAATTTACGACTCGAGTATTACTCGAGCGTGGAGTGTGTGTGTGTAGAGTGTCACTCAAGCGTAGAGTGTGTGTGTGTAGTGTGTCACTCAAGCGTGGAGAGTGTGTGTAGAGTGTCACTCAAACGTGGAGTGTGTGTGTAGAGTGTCACTCAAGCGTGGAGTGTGTGTGTGTAGAGTGTCACTCAAACGTGGAGAGTGTGTGTAGAGTGTCACTCAAGCGTGGAGAGTGTGTGTAGAGTGTCACTCAAGCGTGGAGAGTGTGTGTAGAGTGTCACTCAAACGTGGAGTGTGTGTGTAGAGTGCCACTCAAGCGTGGAGTGTGTGTGTAGAGTGTCACTCAAGCGTGGAGTGTGTGTGTAGAGTGTCACTCAAGCGTGGAGAGTGTGTGTGTAGAGTGTCACTCAAGCGTGTAGAGTGTGTGTGTAGTGTGTCACTCAAGCGTAGAGAGTGTGTGTGTAGAGTGTCACTCAAGCGTGGAGAGTGTGTGTAGAGTGCCACTCAAGCGTGGAGTGTGTGTGTAGAGTGTCACTCAAGCGTGGAGAGTGTGTGTAGAGTGCCACTCAAGCGTGGAGTGTGTGTGTAGAGTGTCACTCAAGCGTGGAGTGTGTGTGTAGAGTGTCACTCAAGCGTGGAGTGTGTGTGTAGTGTCACTCAAGCGTGGAGTGTGTGTGTAGAGTGTCACTCAAGCGTGGAGTGTGTGTGTAGAGTGTCACTCAAGCGTGGAGTGTGTGTGTAGTGTCACTCAAGCGTGGAGTGTGTGTGTAGAGTGTCACTCAAGCGTGGAGAGTGTGTGTAGTGTGTCACTCAAGCGTGGAGTGTGTGTGTGTGTGTGTGTAGAGTATCACTCAAGCGTGGAGTGGCAGCCCGTCCTCCAAACAAAGACCCAAAAGTGATTCCATGCACCCGCCAAACCCCCTGTTTATGAATGAAAAACGGTTTACACACGACTCACAACTGCTGACGTTCGAACACTTCCGGAACAAGTGCTTCACTGACGAATTTTGTTCGAATCACAACGCTATAAATGCTTCACCCACGTACTACAAATACAAATAATCGCCAACAGAACCTAAACACCTAACCTAACCTAACCTAACCTAACCTAACCTAACCTAACCTAACCTAACCTAACCTAACCTAACCTAACCTAATATATTAAAATAGAATTTTAATATATATTTATTTTCAAGAACAAAGTTAAGTTTTAATGAACAATACGTAACAAATGATGAATACGTCGAACAAATCCACAAGGGCCGTGACGAGGATTCGAACCTGCGTCCGGGATCTTTGTGTGTGTGATGAATACGGCATTCGGGGACGGCCACTGTTTCGAGCCTCGTCTAAGGACAGTTGCATTGGTGTGGGAAGGGAAGGGAACTATCCAGGAGAGAACGCCAAGCCATTACGTCTATACAGCACTTGAAAGAGGTCCGGATAACGATTTGGGATGGGACAGGGGGAAGGAATAGTGGCCATCCACCTGGACGGTCGGGGATTGAACGTCGACCTGCATGAAGCGACACCCTCGCTATACCGTCCAGCCCAAGTAGTTGGGATGGGAACAGAAGGCGATTAGTCCATTCAAAACAGACCAAATGCGCCCATTAAATACCGAAGGGTCATTTAACCCAGTTAATGGGATGTTTTCCGTCTGTGATGTTCACCATGGGGGGGGCCTCGTAGCCTGGTGGATAGCGCGCAGGACTCGTAATTCTGTGGCGCGGGTTCGATTCCCGCACGAGGCAGAAACAAATGGGCAAAGTTTCTTTCACCCTGAATGCCCCTGTTACCTAGCAGTAAATAGGTACCTGGGAGTTAGTCAGCTGTCACGGACTGCTTCCTGGGGGTGGAGGCCTGGTCGAGGACCGGGCCGCGGGGACACTAAAGCCCCGAAATCATCTCAAGATCTCAAGATAACCGTCATCGGATGTTTGAAGTGTTGATAATCCGCAAATTATGGGATGTTTTGTGCCATGGGAAGCTCACCATGCGATGTTTTCAGTCGCCACGTGGTTGCCAGCTGATGTTTACACCTGCCAGATGTTTAGGTAAACACCACACTTCACTACACACTATCCACGCCCTTTAACACCATCACTGATGGTGGTAATCATTAATAAGGTTTCAGCCCATAAATGTCATCAATTTCATTTCTTTTCGTGTGCGTGTGTGCGTGTGTGTGTGTGTGTGTGTGTGTGTGTGTGTGTGTGTGTGTGTGTGTGTGTGTGTGTGTGTGTGTGTGTGTGTGTGTGTGTGTGTGTGTGTGTGTAAAGTTGTTCTTCAGCCTTATTGTCAACTTCTGAAAGTGACTCTGAAACCCAACTTAGAATGCACTTCACAGCAGGAGACTGAACATGCTCTCCTACACATATTACGTAACAGGAGTCAACGGAAGATTTACTGTTTAATGGATTTAACCCACCTGTTTACTCCTGTTTCGTCCGCTTTCCTGTTTCCTCGTGTTCTATTCTCTTTACTATCTGTTCTTTTCCTGTTTCTTCCTGTTCTCTTTTCTATTCTGAGGTTTCCTCCGGTTGTTTCTCGTCGTTTTCTGTTCATTGGTGAACAGAAAACTTTGTACGTTTTCTGTTGTACGTCGCTGTACGTTTACGGGTTTTTTCTTCGTTTCTAATCAATTTTATATATTATAAATACCTGTATTGCGTTTGTTTAGAGAGTCACTGTGTGTGTGAAGCCTGGTTTGATGGCCGCCATATTCCCTGTATGTACACCGGCTTGTCCCCTCACAAAGTACCCCTCACCGTTCCACTTCCTCATTTCCCCTCATCAATCTCCTGATTGATGAGGGGAAATCAATCAATCTTCCTTATGTCTAAAACTCATGATTTTTCCCTATTTGCTTCACACGACAAGGAGAAAGGAGGTGGTGATGTGAAATTTCATCCTCCACTATTCTCTGTCCCTCTGTCAATTGTCCCTCTGCTGCTCCCCTCAATTTCCCCCCCCCCTGTCCCTCGCCGTCCACCCCCCCCCCTGTCCCTCGCCGTCCACCCCTCCCCTGTCCCTCGCCGTCCACCCCCCCCCCCCTGTCCCTCGCCGTCCACCCCCCTCATCTCCCTGCCAGTCGATGCAAGGAAGGGAAAAATCAAGGCCTCCCTAGACCCAGCGAATCTCAGGTTATAGCACGTTTATTGCTGGTAAATGCGAGGCAATGGACCGCAGGACACGCCTGTAATTGGAACCACACCAAATGAAAAATCAAGTTCCATCATTACAACTTACAACAGATTGCCACCGAGCTGAACAGGGGGAGTCGGAGGACGAACACCACCCTCCTGGCACTCCCAGGCACTCTGGCACTAGTGGTAGAGAGCCGCGAGGGACCACATTGGCACCGGCGATGGCCCATCCGCTTGCGCCTTTGCTACCCTCAACTGTTAGGCTGATGTATAGCGTAGTTGGCATTCCTCACTTGATGGGCAGTTCGGTCGAGTTGATTCCGTTCCAGTTTACACTACACCAAAACCCCCACAATCTGACCCCGATGACACGCCAAAAGCTCTTGAAACTTGGTGACCCTTTGGGGTCACGCCTGCATGACCCCGGCCCTCGGGTGTGTCAGAAGAGAGTGCCACGGTGGAGACGCGGGGAAGCTATAGGGCCAAGGTAGGGTGTTATAGCGGAGTTCACCCGCTGCTAAACACAAGGGGCGGACCGCTCCGGGGAGGAGTAGGGAGATAAACCGCCGAGCGAGAGTTTGACATTACCCGGTAAAGAGGCGCTAGAATCACCATGTCCCGTAATAAATGAGAGAGGATAAAGTACCCCACGACCTCGATTACCAGCACTCTGGCACACTCGCCCCATCCCATCCTTAATCCAATTTGCAATCTCCTTGAAGGCAGCAGTTTGCAGCGTTGCACGAGCAACGAGGAGCGGCTGCAGGCTGCGGTAAGGATGCCCAAGTAGAGGTTTCCGGAGGTGCCTGCAAGGGTTTCAGGCGCAGGAGTGGGGGGTGATAGAGGGCCAGTTACCCGCGCTACGGCATAGTTTATGAGATTGGATGCTGTTCCCGCAGACACTAGACCACCGCTCTCAAAAGGAGAGCGTGTGAGAGTCTGTCATCTTAGCTCCTCCCTTAGTCTATTATCTCCTGTGAGAGGAAATAGATGTATATAAGCACGGCTTGATCGTGTACTTGCCTGTTGGTGCATGCGGGGGTTGAGCTCTAGCTCTTTGGTCCCGCCTCTCAACTGTCAATCAACTGGTGTACAGATTCCTGAAGTGTGTGTGTGTTAACACTTTCCAGCAATATGGAGTATTTATCTTGTCCAGAGAGAGTGAAAGAAATGCACGCACGTATCTTCGTATTAGTATACCTTGCCTTCGAATATCTGCGAAGTGTCCGTCTGTACATGTGAATGACTGAAGATTTAGGGCTCAGCAGGATTTTCAACTGGGAGCTGATATCCTTGGGGGCGTGTCAGTCGAGTGGGAGTGGGGGGGGGGGAGATTTTGATGAATATGATGAGCAAAACTCATGTTGATGCATTATAGAAATGGATAAACTAGGTGGGTGCCGGACACACACACACACACACACACACACACACACACCTGCTCATCATGGGCGACTTCAATCACGGAAAGATTGACTGGGAGAACAAGGAACCGCATGGAGGCGAGGATACGTGGAGAGCCAAACTATTGGAGGTGGTGACAAGCAACTTTTTAACGCAGCATGTCGGAGAACCCACAAGGATGAGAGGCAATGACGAACCAGCGAGACTCGACCTAGTCTTCACTCTGAACGACTCCGACATAAGAGAAATCGGTTTTGAGGACCCAGTAGGAATGAGCGACCACAGTGTACTGGTGTTTGAGTACTTGATTGAAGAAGGGTTATTGAACTCGAGGAGGGATACCGAAACCAAAAGGTTAGCATACCGAAAGGGAAACTATGAGGGGATAAGAAAATTCCTAACAGATATAGCATGGGAAACAGAGCTCAGGGGAAAGACGGCCCAAGATATGATGGATTACATCACGCAGAAGTGCAAGGACGCAGCAAACAAGTTTGTCCCAGTCCAAAAGGAAAACAGAGAAATGAAGATGAGAAACCCATGGTTTAATCAAAGATGTAGGCTAGCTAAGCAGCAAAGTAAAAGGGCATGGAGAAACTATAGGAATAACAGGACACTGGAGAGCAGAGAAAGATACCAGAATGCCAGGAATGAATATGTCAGGATGAGAAGAGAGGCAGAAAGACAATACGAAAATGACATCGCAAGCAAGGCAAAGACTCAGCCTAAATTGTTGCATAGCCACATTAGGAGAAAAACAACAGTAAAGGAACAGGTTATGAGATTAAGGATAGGGGCGGAAGGATTCACTACAAATGACAAGGAAGTGTGTGAGGAATTGAATAAGAAATTCCAGGAGGTCTTCACCTTAGAACAAGGAGAAATTCCAGAGGTAAGTGAGGGAATAGCTAACCAGGAACCACTGGAAGAGTTTGAGATTACCAGTGGGGAAGTAAGGAAGTGTTTACTAGAGTTGGACGTGACGAAGGCTATAGGCCCAGATGGAATCTCCCCTTGGGTTCTAAAGGAAGGAGCAAGAGAACTGAGCCTACCACTCTCCATAGTGTATAACAAATCACTGGCAACAGGGGAACTGCCAGATACTTGGAAAGCAGCTAACGTAGTCCCGATATACAAGAAAGGGGATAGACAGGAGGCACTGAACTACAGGCCAGTGTCCCTAACCTGCATACCATGCAAGCTGATGGAGAAGATTGTGCGAAAAAAACTAGTGGAGCATCTGGAGCGAAGGAACTTTGTAACACAGCATCAACATGGGTTCAGGGATGGCAGGTCCTGCCTCACAGGGTTACTTGAATTCTACGACCAGGCAACAAAAATAAGGCAAGAAAGAGAAGGGTGGGCAGACTGCATATTTTTGGATTGTCAGAAAGCCTTTGATACAGTGCCACACAAGAGGCTAGTGCGAAAGTTGGAGATGCAGGCTGGAGTGAGAGGGAAGGTACTCCGGTGGATAGAGGAATACCTAAGCAACAGGAGACAACGAGTCTGTGTGAGGGGTGAGGTCTCAGATTGGCGAGACGTCACAAGTGGAGTCCCGCAGGGGTCAGTCCTTGGACCTATACTGTTTCTGGTATATGTAAATGATCTCCCAGAGGGTATAGATTCGTTCCTCTCAATGTTTGCCGACGATGCAAAAATTATGAGGAGGATTGAAACAGAGGATGATAGTAGGAGGCTACAAGATGACCTGGATAGACTGAGTGAATGGTCCAACAAATGGCTGTTGAAGTTCAACCCGAGTAAATGCAAAGTAATGAAACTAGGCAGTGGAAACAGGAGGCCAGGCACAGGATACAGAATAGGAGATGAAGTACTTAATGAAACAGACAGAGAGAAAGATCTAGGAGTTGATATCACACCAAACCTGTCTCCTGAAGCCCACATAAAGAGAATAACGTCTGCGGCATATGCGAGGCTGGCTAACATCAGAACGGCGTTCAGGAACCTGTGTAAGGAATCATTCAGAATCTTGTACACCACATATGTAAGACCAATCCTGGAGTATGCGGCCCCAGCATGGAGCCCGTACCTTGTCAAGCACAAGACGAAGCTGGAAAAAGTCCAAAGGTATGCTACTAGACTAGTCCCAGAACTAAGAGGCATGAGTTATGAGGAAAGGCTGCGGGAAATGCACCTCACGACACTGGAAGACAGAAGAGTAAGGGGGGACATGATCACAACCTACAAAATCCTCAGGGGAATCGACCGGGTAAACAAGGACGAACTTTTCAACACTGGTGGGACGCGAACAAGGGGACACAGGTGGAAGCTGAGTACCCAAATGAGCCACAGAGACGTTAGAAAGAACTTTTTCAGTGTCAGAGTAGTTAGCAAATGGAATGCATTAGGAAGTGATGTGGTGGAGGCTGACTCCATTCACAGTTTCAAATGTAGATATGATAGAGCCCAATAGGCTCAGGAATCTGTACACCAGTTGATTGACGGTTGAGAGGCGGGACCAAAGAGCCAGAGCTCAACCCCCGCAAGCACAATTAGGTAAATTAGGTAAGTACACACACACACACACACACACACACACACACACACACACACACACACACACACACACACACACACACACACACACACAGTATACACAGTTTCAAATGTAGATATGGTAGAGTCCAGTAGGCTCAGGGATCTGTACACCAGTTGATTGACAGTCGAGAGGCGGGACCAAAGAGCCAAAGCTCAACCCCCGCAAGCACAAATAGGTGAGTATACACACACACTGGTAGCTTCAAAGCATCATACGACAAAGAGCACTGGGAAGACGGGACACCACGAGCGCACCTCTCATCCTGTAACTAAACTAATTTACACACAGGCCAAAAAAACACCTAACGTTGTATTTATTTATATTAAAAAAGCTAGGACCAACCAACACTCTTCTCAAGGCTCTTAAGATGCTAATAGATTAACTTATGCAACATTTGCAACAAATTAAATGTCACGAAACATCAACATTATTTTCGTGAAGAAATATCGTGTCTGATGAATCTATTTGGAGTTTGATGACAATCTTGAGGTTATCTTGAGATGATATCGGGGCTTTTAGTGTCCCCGCGGCCCGGTCCTCGACCAGGCCTCCACCCCCAGGAGGCAGCCCGAAGCAGCTGTCTAACACCCAGGTACCTATTTTACTGCTAGGTAACGGAGGCATAGGGTGAAAGAAACTCTGCCCAATGTTTCTCGACGGCGGCTGGGATCGAAGCCAGGACCACAGGATCACAAGTCCAGCGTGCTGTCCGCTCGGCCGACCGGCCCCATGATGTCATCAATGCTCCATCTTGTCATCCGACAAGATGACAGCTATAAAATGGAAGACAGACTTGCGTCGTCTTTGTCAAAAATCCATTTGATAACGTCTCTTCCTCGACTGTCTAAAAACACCACGATACCGTCTAATACAGATGTCTATATGACCTCCCAATGTTGACACACACGATGTCTATTTCGCTAATTGAAGTTTAATAACGTATAAATACGGACTAACGTATAACTAAATACGTATAACGCAACCTATGCATACGACTTCCTCAGAATACAACATGTAGAAGTTGCTTATACAACTCCTAAGCCCCTATTTACAACAAGGTAAACATAGGTCATCATATATATATATATATATATATATATATATATATATATATATATATATATATATATATATATATATATATATATATGTCGTACCTAGTAGCCAGAACGCACTTCTCAGCCTACTATGCAAGGCCCGATTTGCCTAATAAGCCAAGTTTTCATGAATTAATGGTTTTTCGACTATCTAACCTACCTAACCTAACCTAACCTAACTTCTTCGGCTACCTAACCAAACCTAACCTATAAAGATAGGTTAGGTTAGGTTAGGTAGGGTTGGTTAGGTTCGGTCATATAAATACGTTAATTTTAACTCCAATAAAAAAAAATTGACCTCATACATAATGAAATGGGTTGATTTATCATTTCATAAGAAAAAAATTAGAGAAAATATATTAATTCAGGAAAACTTGGCTTATTAGGCAAATCGGGCCTTGAATAGTAGGCCAAAAAGTGAGTTCTGGCTACTAGGTACGACATATATATATATATATATATATATATATATATATATATATATGTCGTACCTAATAGCCAGAACGCACTTCTCAGCCTACTATTCAAGGCCCGATTTGCCTAATAATCCAAGTTTTCATGAATTAATGTTTTTTCGTCTACCTAACCTACCTAACCTAACCTAACCTAGCTTTTTTTGGCTACCTAACCTAACCTTACCTATAAATATAGGTTAGGTTAGGTTAGGTAGGGTTGGTTAGGTTCGGTCATATATCTACGTTAATTTTAACTCCAATAAAAAAAATTGACCTCATACATAGAGAAAAGGGTTGCTTTATCATTTCATAAGAAAAAAATTATAGTAAATATATTAATTCAGGAAAACTTGGCTTATTAGGCAAACCGGGCCTTGAATAGTAGGCTGAGAAGTGAGTTCTGGCTACTAGGTACGACATATATATATATGTCGTACCTAGTAGCCAGAACTCACTTCTCAGCCTACTATTCAAGGCCCGATTTGCCTAATAAGCCAAGTTTTCCTGAATTAATATATTTACTATAATTTTTTTCTTATGAAATGATAAAGCAACCCTTTTCTCTATGTATGAGGTCAATTTTTTTTTATTGGAGTTAAAATTAACGTAGATATATGACCGAACCTAACCAACCCTACCTAACCTAACCTAACCTATATTTATAGGTAAGGTTAGGTTAGGTAGCCAAAAAAAGCTAGGTTAGGTTAGGTTAGGTAGGTTAGGTAGACGAAAAAACATTAATTCATGAAAACTTGGCTTATTAGGCAAATCGGGCCTTGAATAGTAGGCTGAGAAGTGCGTTCTGGCTATTAGGTACGACATATATATATATATATATATATATATATATATATATATATATATATATATGTCGTACCTAGTAGCCAGAACTCACTTCTCAGCCTACTATGCAAGGCCCGATTTGCCTAATAAGCCTAGTTTTCATGAATTAATGTTTTTTCGACTACCTAACCTACCTAACCTAACCTAACCTAACGTTTTCGGCTACCAAACCTAACCTAACCTATAAAGATAGGTTAGGTTAGGTTAGGTAGGGTTGGTTAGGTTCGGTCATATATTTACGTTAATTTTAACTCCAATAACAAAAAATTGACCTCATACATAATGAAATGGGTAGCTTTATCATTTCATAAGAAAAAAATTAGAGAAAATATATTAATTCAGTAAAACTTGACTTATTAGGCAAATTGGGCCATGCATAGTAGGCTGAGAAGTGAGTTCTGGCTACTAGGTACGACATATATATATATATATATATATATATATATATATATATATATATATATATATATATATATATATATATATATATATATATATATATATATATATATATATATATATATATATATATATATATATATATATATATAAAGAAACGTGCCAAAACGTCTCCGTTCCTGAGCGGGAATCGACCTCGAATCCTGTCAACGGTCAACTGTGTGAACTGGCAACTGGCTAATCATCCCTGTTGTGTCATTACTGTATGTTAACAACCCAAGAGAGAGAGAGAGAGACTTGTTCATGACATGAAAAATATTTTCAGACGAAACAGTCGTTGAAATGAACCTTTGAACGTAACGTGAAAATGCAATATTATCAACACGGATGAAGAGAATGAGTAATTGTATTTCAGCAATCAATAGCTGAGCTCCAGCAGGGGGCATGTGGGTTATTTTCCTAGTTACTTTCTTATTTTCCTAGTTACCTTCTTATTATTTTCCAAATTACTTTCTTATTTTCCTAGTTACCTTCTTATTATTTTCCAAATTACTTTCTTATTTTCCTAGTTACTTTCTTATTTTCCTAGTTACCTTCTTATTATTTTCCTAGTTTCTTATTATTTTCCTAGTTACTTTCTTATTATTTTCCTAGTTACTTTCTTATTATTTTCCTATTTACTTATTATTTTTCTAGTTACTTTCTTATTATTTTCCTAGTTACTTTCTTATTATTTTCCTAGTTACTTTCATATTATTTTCCTAGTTACTTTCTAATTATTTTCCTAGTTACTTTCTTATTATTTTCCTAGTTACTTTCATATTATTTTCCTAGTTACTTTCTAATTATTTTCCTAGTTACTTTCTTATTATTTTCCTAGTTACTTTCTTATTATTTTCCTATTTACTTATTATTTTTCTAGTTACTTTCTTATTATTTTCCTAGTTACTTTCTTATTATTTTCCTAGTTACTTTCTTATTATTTTCCTAGTTACTTTCTTATTATTTTCCTAGTTACTTTCTTATTATTTTCCTATTTACTTATTATTTTTCTAGTTACTTTCTTATTATTTTCCTAGTTACTTTCTTATTATTTTCCTAGTTACCAGGGTGTTCCAACAGCTGTTAACACTTCCAGTATTCCCCACTTTCCAATATCCGGAGTTCATCGTTATTCAGAGTGTTGGTCGTTTGTCTTGGTCGTTCCCAGCACCAGCCTCTCCCCACTGGGGGGGGGGGGGATGTCACGAGGGGAGGGGGTAAGGGGGGATGTCAGAGGGAAAGGGGTAGGGGGGTCATCCTAAGGGGAGGGAGGAGTTGGTAAGCTTTTTTGGAAGTTTGCCAGGGCAAAATAATATATAATATATATATATATATATATATATATATATATATATATATATATATATATATATATATATATATATATATATATATATATATATATAAAGATTTGAACAGAGAAAATTAGCCCCAAAAATGTGTTATGCTTACCATATTTTTCTGGGTTCGAAAATATTCTTGAAATTTTGAAACGTTTTGATATACATGTATTGTTTAATTACAAAAAAATACTGTTGGAAAACTATCAGTTAGAAACAGTGTTCGTAGTGATAATTTTGTCATTTACAAAATACCTTGTAAAGACTGTAATTGGTTCTATGTATTGCAAACATCTAAAGATTTGAAATTTTGAATTTTGCAACATACTCTGTAAGACATGACTAATTGTCTAATGCTCTGTTCATTTGTCAGAAAATTCTCACGAAATTCATTGGGAGATAGATGGCTTTTTCAATAATGAATTGTAAAAAAAAAAACATTTTCAATAGAAACATCACTGAATCGGCTTTAATACAGATTACAAAATCATGTAATTTGAACATTAGCAGTGATTTGTATAATTTAGATCCATTTTTGATTGATCAGTTAAAAAAATAATTTGAGTAAGATCACTGATACACATCTCAATAATACTTTATTAATATTTCCTTAAAGACATTCTGCCACGCCTCACCTCATACCTGCCATTCTACACTAAATTATAAGGCCATCCTGCTGAAGATGTATTATTAAATACGAACGTAATTAAGGAAATTCCCGTCTTAATCCTTATATTATATATATATATATATATATATATATATATATATATATATATATATATATATATATATATATATATATATATATATATATATATATTCACTTTTCACCTGCAGCAGTTCTTCCCTTTGAAAGTAAAGTTTTACGTAAATCCAATTCTCGCGCCCACTAGCAATGAGGTGGAAACTCTCATTACGACGCTGGAGGCCGCTGGCAACCTCTGCATAATTCCGCTATTTCTAGCAGGTTAACGGAGCGACTCAAGCAATTAAAAGTAGGCAGACCCACTTGAGTTCGTCTGTATGTGAGAACACCCCGCGTAAACTAACTGGAAGTACCACTTAAACAAGATAAAATAATGCACTTGGAAAAACAGCAATTATGTCACCCCCCGAAAAAGGGGGGGAGCATGCGTTAGGCAAGTCGTTTGGGTCGTACACTTAATCGTTCTAATGAGCTAAAACCTACAGCCGTTCGGGGAGGGAGGGGGGGAAAAGGGCCACCGCGGCAGTCGCCATTAGGAAAGTTTTGGCGGTAAGTTTTTATGGTTAGGACCCGCTGCCGACTATTGTGTCGGATACTTACGATTCAAATGTGCGTAATTATCGCGCTGTAGCACCCTGGCGGGAGGTGTTGCCTCCGGCAGCGCCGCGTTTAACCCGACGCCATCCAAACTCTTTGGAAACGAATATAAAAAAAATGTTCGAACAGCCAGAATTCAAGTTTTTTTTTTTATTATTATTATTTTTATGCTCTCGTTTTTTTATTGAAACTCTTGTCTCGTGGTATCCGCTTTGAGGGAGAAGATAAATGGATTTATCGTTAGTATTACGTTGCTTTAATATTTATTAATGCGTTGCATTTCTAACGGATTGGTTAATTTCCTAAATAATATGACGTGTTAAGTCAATACGTCATGGCTTTACATCTAATACGTCATGTTAATACATCTAATACGTCATGTTAATACATCTAATACGTCATGTTAATACATCTAATACGTCATGTTAATACATCTAATACGTCATGTTAATACATCTAATACGTCATGTTAATACATCTAATACGTCATGTTAATACATCTAATACGTCATGTTAATACATCTAATACGTCATGTTAATACATCTAATACGTCATGTTAATACATCTAATACGTCATGTTAATACATCTAATACGTCATGTTAATACATCTAATATGTCATGTTAATACATCTAATACGTCATGTTAATACATCTAATACGTCATGTTAATACATCTAATACGTCATGTTAATACATCTAATACGTCATGTTAATACATCTAATATGTCATGTTAATACATCATACGTCAAGTTAATACATCTAATACGTCACGTTAATACATCTAATACGACATATTAATACGTCTAATACATCATTTTAATACATCATACGTCACGTTAATGCATCTAATACAGTCATGTTAATACATCTAATACGACATATTAATACGTCTTAATACATCATACGTCAAGTTAATGCATCTAATACAGTCATGTTAATACAACTATTATATTAACCAGTTACGCTCCCTGGCTCAATAATAATTATAATTTTTAAACCAAATAACTCGAGAACAAGTAATAAAAATGTTAATTATTATTTAAATCAAATCAATAACTCTAAAATGCGACGTTTGTCCGAGGTTCGATGCCAGACGCTCAAAGCAAGCCGCACACAAACTTTTACCCATGAAACATGTGGGGTATGGGAGTGTCGTAGACTTTTTAAGATATATTGGCAACTTAAAAGTACCCCCCCCCCCCCCCTCTCCTTTGCAGTTTTTGATGACGTCTGAAATCAAATGTGGGGTGTGTTCTCCGTAGATTTTACACGCCTATCGCGTTGAAATTCATGGGTAACCCAGAAACGACGAACGTGAATTGATTCGGGTTTGGAAAGAAGGGGGGAGGGTGATGGGGGAGAAGGATGAATGAAAGGAGAAAGGGAGAGAAAGGAGAAAGGGAGAGAAAGGAGAGAGGGAGAGGAAAAGAGAGGTTGCAGAGAGGGGTGAGAGAAGTGGATTTTGGGGGAGAGGAGAGATCGAGGAGGAGGGAGATAAGACAGAGACAGAGAGAGAGAGAGAGAGACAGAGAGAGAGACAGACAGACAGAGAAGAGACAAACCCCTCTCCCTAACCCCCTTAATGATGCAGGTGATTAATGATTAATGATGAATAATGCAGGTAATAAGCAAATAAAAACAGTAGCAATTATAATTACGACAATGACTACAATGATAAAAATAATATATATGCATGAGAATGTCAGTCTGACCAAAGGATGAAAACCAGATGCCAGGGGCTAGCCTCACCCAACTTTGCAGGGGGAAGGGTCTGGGGTATGGGACAAACACAGGCTGGTCGGAGTCGGTCCTATTAGTTCTATTACGAGGAGGATCCGATCCAATTGTGACATCATAAATGGGGGGTTAAGGGTGATGGAGAAGGGGGAGCAAGCGAGTGGTGAGGAAGGAATTGATGGGGTAAGAAAGATAATCTTTTGGTGGCGGTCTATTGATTAGGTCAATCTCTAGCCTATTCAATCTTTACCAATCGATTAACCTGACACCCAATCCTAGGCACTCAGGGAGAGTAGTGCCACCTGACCAAACCACCACCTGACACAGGGACAACCACCACCAATAGAGACCACCACCACCAACCAACAGTGACAACCACCACCAACAGTGACAACCACCACCAACACACACACAACCACCACCACCACACACACAACCACCACCAACACACACACAACCACCAACAGGAGCACAACAACCACCACAACCACAAGCTACACATACAGAAAATTAGCGACCAGAAAGAATAGGGGAGGAGGGTAATAAGAAGAGACAGATAGGGTAGAGGGGTAATAAATACAGATAGAAGGAGAAAGAAACAAAGACGGTCAAGAGGACAAGAAAAACTGTCAAGGGGACAAGAAAAACTGTCAAGGGGACAAGAAAAACTGTCAAGAGGACAAGAAAAACTGTCAAGGGAAAAAGAAAAAAAACAATCAAGGGGGTTAAAGTAGAAGAGAAACGAAGCAATGTTGAAAAAATATCAATTAACGAGCTAAATCAACATTAACATCCACTGGCCAATTAAACCCTTAACACAGAGCTATCTCTCTTAATGAACCCAATACTACAGTGCCACTCGCGACGCCGGAATTACAGACCATTAACCACCTAATATAATCAGGCGGATCACTCAATTCTTGCTTTTACTGCCCAATGGTTCGGGTGAGGGGGCGCCGAGCCCGGCTGTACCTTTCAAGCCTGTGAGCCTGGACCCGTATTCACCAAGCAGTTACGCAAGTACTTACGAACCTGTACAACTTTCCTCAATCTTTGACGGCTTTGGTTACATTTATTAAACAGTTTACAAGCATGAAAACTTGCCAATCAACTGTTGTTATTGTTATAAACAGCCTCCTGGTGCTTCGGAGCTCATTAACTGTTTAATAATTGTAAACAAAGCCGCCGAAGATTGAGAAGAGATGTACAGGTTCATAAGTGCTTGCGTAACTACTTCGTGAATTGGTCCCTCTAGATCTGAAGGCTTGTAAGCTTGGCAGTCACTTTCTCAAGGGTAAATAATTACAATTATCACAACTGGTGACAGGAAAATAGGGACCGAGAGGTTTCGTTGATTCAGCCAATTTGCTCGAGTTCAAGTATGTTTATTGAGACAAGAAAGAAATACATCTCAAAGGAATAGAGTAGCTTAGGCTATTTCTAACCCAATGCACTTCTGGAATGTAAGATTAATGCATTTGCATACGAGGATTATCGTCTTCTAATACGATAATCTATCGGAAGACGATAATCTATCGGAAGACGATAGATTATCGTCTTCCGGTGTCCTTTTATATCCGGTTCTTTGGTCTGAAACATGAAAAATACTCAATAAATACTCAGCAATGTAACCCTTACCTAACGGGCGGTATAAGGCCACAGGGCATCAACTACACACAAACTCCCTCAAACCCATTGTTAGCCACCGAAAAATCTTTCAAATCAAAATTATTTCAGATACTGGGCCATGATTCATATCACTGAACATGCTAAACATACTCGCATACTCACACTCCACATATTATCTTAAGCTCTTTACGTCCACTAAGTCTTATTTATCAATACTAATCCAGATCTGAAACTCTTCTTTCATGGTTGTAATTCAACCCTTGGACATAACATAACAAATGGGCATCTGTTTAATACGTCCAATCAGACTAAAATTAACACAAATACGCCGTATAAACAGGAGGACCTAATATACGGAACTCCCTCGCTAACATGGTAAACTATTGTTTACACTTTACACTATATTTCAGACTGCATGTCTTCCCAGCATGAAGTCCTCTTTTGATAAATACTTACAATTTAGTATCCAATATCCTCATTCAAACAGATGGCACCGTTCACTATATCGTTTACCACCTCACAGTATCTCTAACAACCTCTTCCCCCCCCCCCTCTCACATAACCCCCATGATATCATAACCCCAAAACACCCCCCCCCCCCATCACCACAAACCCCCTCCCCCCCCCCCCCCCACCCCACACACAACTTCAGATGATCTTGAAGGGTGAGGCAGGGGTGCCCAACCTTCTCTATCCTCGGGGCACTACTACATTATATATATATATATATATATATATATATATATATATATATATATATATATATATATATATATATATATATATATATATATATATATATATATATATATATATATATATATATATATATATATATATATATATATATATCACCGCCTTCTCAGCCGCCACGACAATATTATCCTGACTGTCGTTACAATCACCATATCAACAATCTACGTTCTTCTCTCGTGTCAGGCTTGATAAGAAGGAACTATATCAGGGCTGGAAATCACGTTAGTAATGTTTGCAATGCGTCGCGAAGTGGGTAGTTGAGCAGTTTAGGCGGACCACCCGACGGTATAACAACTCAATTATCCTTCCCGCCCGGCGACGCCGCCAATCACTTCATAGGCGCCGCGCCTCGTAACGACCCACTCGTTAACTACCCGTAACTACTACGCATCGCTCCTGCGATGTCATAATTGTTACCAAGACTTTTACGACGGGGTTCCAGCGTAGTTTACGAGCTGATCGTATGTTTACTACAGCTCCTCTGCTAGCTCCTTCCCGCCACACACCGAAACTACGACGTTGGTACAACGTTCGAACAAGTTTTAACACATCCTACCCGCCACACACACACCGAAACTACGACGTTGGTACAACGTTCGAACAAGTTTTTACACCTCCTTCCCACCAAACACACACCCAAACTACGACGTTGGTACAACGTTCGAACAAGTTTTTTTTTTGTTTTTGAGATATATACAAGAGTTGTTACATTCTTGTACAGCCACTAGTACGCGTAGCGTTTCGGGCAGGTCCCTGGAATACGATCCCCTGCCGCGAAGAATCGTTGTTACAACCAAGTACCACTCATTATTTACAACAACGCAACAGTTTAACAACGCAAGTTTAACGCAACATTTTACTGTTGCGTTAAACAGAGGCTACAGTTAAGGATTTGCGCCCAGTAAATCCTCCCCGGCCAGGATACGAACCCATGACAAAGCGCTCGCGGAACGCCAGGCGAGTGTCTTACCACTGCACCACGGGGACTGAAGTTTTAACACTTCCTAACCAGTTATAACAACCAATATAGCAAGTTGTAACAACGTTCTAATACGTCATAAACACGTTAAGCCAAGATGTAACAACTTTATTACAAGTTGTAACAAGTGGAAAAATTGACACATTTTCGGTTTGTGTTTCCAAGGTTCAACCTAAACTGCTTGTTTGGTATTTCACCATGGTCCCCCCCCCCCCCCGCCCCTTAACTACTGAATTGGCCTGGGATAAACGGGTCATTGAGAAGAGTTGCTGTTGTTGTTGTTGTTTCAGATTTAGCTACTCAGAACGAAGTGTCCATGTAGCACGGGCTATGGTGAGCCCGTAAATTGAGAAGAGAGCTCTTAAGTTTCATATGAGTGATAAGGCTGGTGTATATGGTCGAATTAGGGGTCAAGGAGGTGGGGAGTTTAACACGTTTGGGTTAAATACGCTCCTAATCAGAGCCTAATTGCATCGTTATGTACGGTGGGGGGGGGGGGGGAGAAGGGGGGAAGGTTTTTTTTTTTTTATCTGTTGCACATGTTAAAAAAAAACATGTTTTGATAACTGCTGAACCTTGGTAATTGGTGAAGGTGATAGTTCATCACCTTCAGGTGATGGTTCAGTTGTTAGGGAAGCCGGTGGCTGAGCGGACAGAACACTGGACGCGTGATCCTGTAGTCCGGGGTTCGATCCCGGGCGCCGGCGAGAATCAATGGGCAGAGTTTCTTTCACCCTGATGCCCCTGTTACCTAGCAGTAAAATAGGTACCTGGGAGTTAGGCAGCTGTCACGGGCTGCTTCCCGGGAGTGGAGGCCTGATTGAGGACCGGGCCGCGGGGACACTAAGCCCCGAAATCATCTCAAGATAACCTTCTCAAGGTCCCGTCTGGGTGTGTCCTCAGTGAGTGCAACTCATACTCAAAGGAGTGTGAGTGCTCCCTGTCCTCATATCCCTTGGCTTGGTGCCTTCTTATGTTGTGCTTCTTTCGTCTTAAACTCGGTCATCCTATCGTCTCTCACGCAGCCTCATAGCCTCACCTCATACCCTCACCTCATACCCTCGCCTCATACCCTCACCTCATACCCTCACCTTATACTCTCACCTCATACCCTCACCTCATACCCCCACCTCATACCCTCACCTCATACCCTCACCTCATACCCTCACCTCATACCCTCGCCTCATACCCTCACCTCATACCCTCACCTCATACCCTCACCTCATACCCTCACCTCATACCCTCACCTCATACCCCCACCTCATACCCTCACCTCATACCCTTACAGTCAGATGGAACACCATTGTGTAAGTCAACCTTTCGTCCAATAATGATAGTACGTATAGCAACTGTTAGTCGAATGTACAAAAATGAACTGTGGCTTAACACAAAAAAATTACGTTTTGTAATATTATTTTTGTAGATGGCGCTGGAAAAGGGCAAGGGGAACCTTTGTCCGGCCTAGTGTAGCACATACAGTAGGCATCCTTCAGTCTCCAGGGCGCAAAGCCTAGGTAGGTCGACATGGAGGAGAAGCTGTTACCCATGCAGCAGATCCCCCTCTCCAGGTTGCTGAAATTATCCAATTGAAAGGCAAATGCCAATACACATGGTTCCAGCACCGTCGCAGGAGCTGCCAGAACGAGGTCGACGTCAACAACGAACTGCCTTAGCGGCTCCAACTCCGGATTTTTCCTCGAGGTTGACTCCTGAAGTCTTTCCCTAAAGATGGGTATGGGCACAAGGGAGCGGAGGTTTATAATCAGGGTTTTCCTTCCCCTAGATGGGCTGCCTTCCCAGGCTATCGAGTCCCATCTACCCGGAGCAGCTGGTTTTAAGGCGCCAGAGGCACGCCCTCGCCCCTTCTCCTGTCGGTAAAAGCAGTTCCGCCGGACTTAAGGACTTAAGCCACCCGTGCAGGCCAGGAGTTGGACTTGGTTGTCAGAGGCTATTTGAGACGCATGCCGTATAGGAGCATTTTATAGGTCATGGGAGCTCGTCCCCCATTACCACCCCCTGGCTATAACAACCCTTTGGAACCTTACATATAGCACATATACGCACTAAATATGGCCTAAAATGGCATTTAATAGGCCTTGGATTATGTATTTAGGCTTTGAACAGATTAGGTTATACAGTAAAAAATTTTTTAGGAATGTCATTTGCCAGTTTCTAAGTACTTTGTCCTCTCCTGTATACTATCTCCCTCCCACCACTACGTCTATTTCTGTCAATCAAGGATAATTAGTCTCTCCTCAATCGTCCATTGCAATCAATCAAGTAGAAACAGGTTAATGGCAGGAACAAGGTTAAAAGCACAGGTTAATGGCTGGTAAGAGCTTAACGGAGGGCATCATAATGGGTTATCATGCGCCAGCTTAACAGCAGCTAAGCCCTGGGTTAATGTCAGGTACCAGATTAATATCAGGCACCGAGCTAATAGGTGCCAATAGGTTAAAGGCAGGCACCTGGTTTCTCTCATACATACAAAATACTCAGTCTGTCGTGAAGTTCAAAAATGAAAGCAATTAAAGAACACCGAAATGCTGATGCAACAGAACACAACAAAGAATAAGAACCATATTCTTAAGCTCTTATGGTTCACCAACAGATTCTTCATTTAATTTACTGATTTTTTCTTATTTGAAAAAAAAAAGATCCATAATATAAATTAAAAGTGTTTCAGAACAGGTAATAAACTCTTTTCACACATTTTCGAATTCTGAAAAAAAAGGAATACAGTTTAAAATAAAATAGAAATATTGTCAATAGTCGATGCTACCATAGAAACATAAATATACTGCGAGCGTTTCTAATTCAAATCCCCCCGCTGCCACCATTACATCAACACCAGCACTAAGTAACAACAGTCGCTTCTCGGGAGCCACAAACTTTGTCAAAATGACAGTCTACGCCCCGACTGGGTGCTCCCAGGAACTGGGTGGAGGTAACTGAAAATGAATCATAATTTTCAGGTTTCGATTAAGGCGTTGAAACGTTATTTTACCTTTTGGGTTACAGATCTGAGACGTATGTTGGGATATACAAGAAAAACGTAGGAATTAAGACTCATGAAGTAAGGACAATTTATGAAGGGTTGGCATGGTTTAAGGAAAGTTCGTGTTGGATTAGCATGGTAAGTGGATAACTTGGGTTGGGTTAGCAGTGTATAAGCATTTTGCTAGTCAAGGCTTTATGCTTTTTAGAGCTAATGATCTTCTATTGTGATTTATTTATCGACTAGGATGCTGTGAATATAATAAATTATTATTATTATTAATATATTTAAAGTATGTTTACAGCACTAAGAACTCTGTATGACCCAACCAGGATTCGAACCCATGACATCCAGGATCACCGCCTGGATATATGGTAAGACGATCAATGGTGCGGTGGTCACGGTACTGTGAACGTTTGGGAGTGATCCTAGACGTTAATACTGTGTTCGAATCCTGGTTGAGTCATATAGAGTTCTTAGGGATCTATGCAGTCTATGTCGAGGGAAGTTGAAAAATTAACTCTCCAAAGTTCATTTTACACTTTATTTTAGTCTGACGCCTGTGAATGCGTTTCGCATGGAACACCTTACATTTTCAAAGATAATTTTATTGTGTTAAACAATAGATTATACACTTTATGGGTGCAGTGGAGGATGAATGCCATAGCAAGGGGGTATTAAATATATAAATTAATAAATGGATCAAAGGGTATAAATGAATAAATGGATCGGGGGTATTAGTAGGGTCACTGAATGTTGTGGCTGCATTGGCTCTGGGTCTCGAAGATGAAATGTAATTATGTGTTAGCTGGTTGTTGATTGCTGATCTGGGGCTAGATTCACGAAGAAGTTACGCAAACACTTACGAACCTGAACATCTTTTCTCAATCTTTGGCGGCTTTGTTTACAATTATTAAACAGTTAATGAGCTCCGAAGCACCAGGAGGCTGTTTATAACAATAACAACAGTTGATTGGCAAGTTTTCATGCTTGTAAACTGTTTAATAAATGTAACCAAAGCCGTCAAAGATTGAGGAAAGATGTACACGTTCGTAAGTGCTTGCGTAACTGCTTCGTGAATCTGGACTTTATAATATGAAGTGCCTCGCTGACGGTTATGTTGAAGACGTCATTAAAAGGAAAGTGACACGCCATGCAACCTCTGAAGAACCAACACAACACCTGTACCACCTATTAAATCGTACAGGAACTTCTTTTCCACGGCCTATAAAACTGAGAAAAAAAGAGTCCTGAAAGATATTGAAAGGAACGTTATCTCCACACAGACACCAATTAGAAGATGCAACAAAGAAATTACTACAAAAACAAGAAGACCTCATACTTGCTTATGAAAAACTCAACAGACACCAAACAAAGCGCCTTAAGAAAGACTAACGTCGTCTATGCCTTCACATACTCACTTGGGGACTGTCAGCCGCAAGGATCTCAATATACAGGCAACAAAACAGCGTCTCTCTCTCTCTCTAGGCGCTTAACAATGCACAAACAACAGGGCTCTATCAAGCAACATGTTATCTACACACAATCAGATCATCACCAGAGACATCTTGACAAGCAACACTGAAATAATCGACAGATATAACGGCTGTTTAACACAGTAAAATTGTTTTTTGAAAATGTAAGGCGTACCTTGCGAAACGTATTCCCAGGCGTCAGACTAGAATAAGGGGTAACAATGAACTTTGGAGAGTTAATTTTTCAACTTCCCTCGACAGTGAAGAAAAACTTAAGAAATATTGAGGAGATTCGTGTTAGAATCATTAATCTTACCCTTTCACCCTTTCAGTCATATTCAATATATATTTATTATATATATATATTTATATATATATATATATATATATATATATATATATATATATATATATAATATATATATATACACGCACACACAATTTAAATAACATTATATACACATTAATAGTACACATGTAATAAGAATTTATTTTATTTATTTTATTTATTTGAGTGTAAATTCCTTCCTTGTCTGCTCCCTCCCAAGCCATCCCTCCCCTCCCATCCCTCCCCCTCCCATCCCTCCCCTCCCATCCCTCCACCTCCCATCCCTCCCCTCCCATCCCTCCCCCTCTCCCCTTCCACACTTCAGCCCGCCACCGTCCCGGAGTTGCCTCGTATTAAATTACCTTTTATGACATATGATAATTATGACTTTAATTGTGGCCTGTCGGGTGGCGGTGGAAGATATACTGTGTTTACCCGTCGGTACGCACGCACACACGCGCTCACTCACACACACACTCTCACACTCACATACACACACACACACACACACACACACACACACACACACACACACACACACACACACACACACACACACACACACACACACACACACACACACACACACACACATTGACAGTTGAGAGGCGGGCCGAAAGAGCAAAGTTCAACCCCTGCAAACACAACTAGGTGAATACACACACACACACACACACACACTCACGAGGGAGCCGGTGGCCGAGCGGACAGCACGCTGTGCACGTGATCCTGTGGTCCCGGGTTCGATTCCGGGCGCCAGCGAGAAACGATGGGCATAGTTTCTTTCACCCTGAATGCCCCTGTTACCTAGCAGTAAATAGGTACCTGGGTGTTAGTCAGCTGTCACGGGCTGCTTCCTGGGGTGTGTGTGTGTGGTGTGGGGAAAAAATAGTAGTAGAAATAGTTGACATTTGAGAGGCGGGACCAAAGAGCTGAAGCTCAACTAAGTGAGAATAAGCACACATACAGTCTTTTTCCAGAGGCGGCAATGAGCATTATTGTTGTTGTTTAAGATTCAGCTACTGGGAACAAAAAGTTCCAAGTAGCACGGGCTATGGTGAGCCCGTAGGCAACAAGGGGCATAAGATTGCTTTATGGTTTGAACAAAGAAGGAAATACAACCCAGAGAAGCGTGACAACATTGAACCATCAGCGGGCCAAGAATTAATAACTTACTTCAGACAAGAGTTATGAAGGAGGCAATTTCATAACAACATAGTCGATAAATTAATGCTCCAACCTGGTCAACAGCGGTAAGAAGGAGATAAACAACTATCAAATAACCGGATATGATTCATTCACAGAGAACGAAAGAGACCTGTGTGTGATGAAAGTCAACTGGAGATTTCAAAAAGAATTCTCAAGCGAGCGTGAAGAAGTACCTGAGCTTGGAAAGACGATATTAACCGAAGCTGCAATAGAGGATTTTGAGAGTACCAGTCATGAAGTAAGAGAGACACCCTTGCTGGATCTGGAGTCAGCTAAGAATCTCAACATACAAACTTAGAAAGATGAAACCTTGTGCTGACCACTTATGATATGCAAAACATTATTAGAAACAGTGAAAGTACCAAAAGTTGGAATTCAGCAATCGTAGAGTCAGTGTATGGAGAGAGAGAGAGAGAGAGAGAGAGAGAGAGAGAGAGAGAGAGAGAGAGAGAGAGAGAGAGAGAGAGAGAGAGAGAGAGAGAGAGAGAGAGAGAGAGAGACAGACAGAGAGAGAGAGACAGACAGAGAGAGAGAGACAGAGAGAGACAGACAGAGAGAGAGAGAGGGCAAGAGAGAGAGAGACAGAGAATAGCTGATACCAACAAACAGCTTTCCTTACTCCCTCTCCATACAAAGTAGTGGAAAACACCGTTTAGACAGTGTTTACATTCTGAAGACATTTCTTCACACCAAGTCTGCGCCACAAACCAGACTAGAAATCAATAACCTGATGACAAATCAGAAAAAAGGACAATTCAGGGTGGGCAGACTGCAGAGTTTTAAGCCTTTACCGAATAATTACCGCGTCTAATTACCGGAGACAAGCTGGTTACTCATTAACGGGATTTAACACCCGGAAGATATGACAAATTAGGAATCCGCTCTAGTCTTGGCTAGGAAACATAGCTAATCTGGGTTAGGCTTGGCTAGGCAGGGTTAGGCTTTGCTAGGCTGGGTTAGTCTTTGGCTGGATTTTACTTAATATGGCTAGAAAGAAGAGAGAGAAACTCGAATGAGAATGATAAATGAGCATTTCCACCTACGGCTTTTTTATTGTGCTGGACTGGCCATGCGCGCATACTGCCATGCGCGCATACTGGCCATGTGCGCATACTGACCCATTTGTACCTGTCAATCTCTCCATCACAGCTGGTTAAATCCATTAACACCCAGAGATTGCCACAGCGATCGGAACGAAAACACAAAATAGCCGATCAAAATACTGGGCGCAGTTTTGCCCGATATGCTTAAAAAGATACACCCATTTGTTAGGCTGTCTGGGTATACTCTGCAACTATACTCTCGCCTGTCGCCAGTATATTCGGCACATGCGGGCCTGCATTAGTAGCCATCAGGGCGCTTTGGCGACGGCGTGGGGGGACGGGGGAGCACAGTTTCTCAAGCACTAATGTTGTCAGCGACGTTTGTCATCTGAAAGCTAGGCAAACACCGTTGCTCGCTGCAATCTGTTGACATGACGCACGCACGCAAGCACACACACACACACACACACACACACACACACACACACACACACACACACACACACACACACACACACACACACACACACACATTATATTCTTTTGTTCAGAGTGCTTCACATTTGCTTTCAATTCCTGCGCTTTCATAAGAAAGTTATACATAGATGGAATAGCAATGATGGTGTTTGAAGGACTCTTGAATGATCCTTCCTCTTCAACCCGTTCCCCCAAGTTTGTTTTTGAATAACACTTTAATGATCCCGCAAGGATTCGAACCTAGGCAGCCATGCAGGGGAGCTGGGGCTTGCAATGATGGCAACCCAGCAACATACTGTCATTTGAGTTAAAAGGTTGCAACTAAGGACCATCGAACGATTGAACTGGGTTACAGAGGCTGACAGATTAATGGGTGACATTTTTCACCCCTTTTCCTTTGCCTCCATCCCGCCATTTCTCTCTCCATCTACCTGCCTCCCCATTCCCTCCCATTCAACACCACCTCATAAACTATTTTCCTCATAAATTAGAGTACTTGTCAACACTGCCGCCCCCCTCCTCCTACCCCTCAACCACACAACCTCCCACCTCACAACATCCCTTAAACCCCCTCCCCCTTTACCCCCCCCCCTTACCCCCTCCCTTATCCCCCCCCCCTTCCCCTGAAAACACGTAAGGTGACCGCTCATAATTTAGTAACTTATTCATCACTGTCCGAGGATTTAGGGGGTGACATTACCGGCGC
>NC_091204.1:15381534-15386534 GCF_040958095.1 Procambarus clarkii
ACCCATCCCACCCCCCCCTAACCTACTATGCAACCCATCTCACCTCCCTAACCTACTATGCAACCCATCCCACCCACCCCTAACCTACTAAGCAACCCATCCCACCCACCCCTAACCTACTATGCAACCCATCCCACCCCCCCTAACCTACTATGCAACCCATCCCACCCCCCCTAACCTACTATGCAACCCATCCCACCCCCCCCTAACCTACTATGCAACCCATCCCACCCCCCCCTAACCTACTATGCAACCCATCCCACCCCCCCTAACCTACTATGCAACCCATCCCACCCCCCTAACCTACATGCAATAATATTCACCTGAAAATATCCCCAAAGTTAACCAGCCAGTTGAAGACCCCAATCACCCTCCCCACTACACCTGAAGTTGTGCCCCTACACATACACACACACACACACACACACACACACACACACACACACACACACACACACACACACACACACACACACACACACACACACACACACACACACACACACCTGAGGTTCACCTACCAGGTGAAGGCAGCTTCCCCCCCCTACCCCCCACACCCCCCACTCTCTCCACCTCGCACTAAATCCACCTTGTAAATGGCCTTCCCTTCCTTAACAAATGCCCGTGTAAATCATGGGGGTCCCCCCCCCCCCTCTGTGGCCATCCCAAGTTTGATCTTTTACACATTTGGCGTCGATGGGACAGTGCGTAAATGTAGAGAATGTTTAGTGTGTTTAGAGAGGAATGTGGTGATGGTTGGGTTAGGTCAACTCTCCTCTTAGTTCACTATCATAATGACCGGGGCTATTATCATCATTATCAATGCTGTTTGCAGTTGTTACAATGATGTTATTGTGATCATTGTAATTACCGTTGCTACAATGATCATTATATTATAATGACGGTTGCTATGTTAGCAAATTAGATGAGGAAGGGAATGAAGGGAGTAGTACTGGAAGAAGGGAGCCGGTCCGCGGACAGCGGACAGCACGCTGGACTTGTGATCCTGTGGTCCTGGGTTCGATCCCAGGCGCCGGCGAGAAACAATGGGCAGAGTTTCTTTCACCCTATGCCCCTGTTACCTAGCAGTAAAATAGGTACCTGGGTGTTAGTCAGCTGTCACGGGCTGCTTCCTGGGGGTGGAGGCCTGGTCGAGGACCGGGCCGCGGGGACACTAAAGCCCCGAAATCATCTCAAGATAACCTCAAGAAGGGTGTGTGGAAGGTAATTACCCCCTCCCCCCCCCCTAGTATGTTAGTGTTCTCACTAATTGTGCTTGCGCAAGGGGGGGGGGGAGTTTCAGCTCTTTTGCCCCGCCTCTCAACTGTCAATCAACTGGTGAAGAGGTTCCCGAGCCTATTAGACTATGATATCTACATTTGAAACTGTATGGAGTCACTGTATGCATCACTGCCTAATGCATTCCATTTATTAACTACTCCGACACTCAAAGTATTCTTTCTAGTGTATCTGTGATTGGATTAATTGGAAGCCTATGACCATCCCCGGACAAACACCAGTCACCCTGCATAGTTTGCCCAGGCTAGTCTCAAGCATCTCGCTCCCTCAACCTCAGACATCACATGAAAACAATGTCTGTATATATACAATAATGTGTGTGTATATAGTCACTATACTAGGAATATGTCTATTAAAAGTTGGAAGCCATACAGGTAAGGCTAACCTCTATTATGTGTTTTAACTATAATATAGCATGTTTGTGACTTGTTCTCAAAAGATCTCCAAGGATGGTTAAGACTACCTCAACCTCAGGTCATCAGACTGAGAAATTAAACTGTCATGGGAGATATTTTCGTCATGTCTCTGGAGGACGTTACGAGAACAATCAACCCATCGCCTTATGAACACGTGATCAGCAGTAGTGGGAGGGAGTCGTCACGGCGGCGAAGTCGTCTTCGTCAGAAGACGAAGAACGACTTCGAACGGTGAAGAACGTCACGTGGGAGACGTGACGTTCTTCGCCGAAGATGTGAGTTCGATGGTGGTCTCCATAAGCTTGGGGTGTCCGCGCGTTCTGAACTGAGACTCGAAGTAACGGACTTCCAAAGACTCTCTTCCTCCCCTTCTATGACCTGCTGGAGGAACATTCCGGGCTTCAAGGTTTCCACAACCTCGGCTCTGGTGTGTTTTCAGCTACAGCAGGTGGTGTCGTTGTCGTCCTCGCTAGCCAGAGTCACCGTTCGCATCCCACTTGTGCACCGCGTCTCCTCTGATTCATGTCCCGTCCTGGAGACGGGCGAATATCATCCATACCACGAGAGTTCGTCCTTCAGTCACTGGTGGTGTTGTCCCAGCCTGGAACACAACGACGCTTCCAGCTGTCGTCCGACCCCAGCCAGGAACACAACGACGCTTCCAGCTGTCGTCCGACCCCAGCCAGGAACACAACGACGCTTCCAGCTGTCGTCCGACCCAGCCAGGAACACAACGACGCTTCCAGCTGTCGTCCGACCCCAGCCAGGAACACAACGACGCTTCCAGCTGTCGTCCGACCCCAGCCAGGAACACAACGACGCTTCCAGCTGTCGTCCGACCCCAGCCAGGAACACAACGACGCTTCCAGCTGTCGTCCGACCCCCAGCCAGGAACACAACGACGCTTCCAGCTGTCGTCCGACCCCAGCCAGGAACACAACGACGCTTCCAGCTGTCGTCCGACCCCAGCCAGGAACACAACGACGCTTCCAGCTGTCGTCCGACCCCAGCCAGGAACACAACGACGCTTCCAGCTGTCGTCCGACCCCAGCCAGGAACACAACGACGCTTCCAGCTGTCGTCCGACCCCAGCCAGGAACACAACGACGCTTCCAGCTGTCGTCCGACCCCAGCCAGGAACACAACGACGCTTCCAGCTGTCGTCCGACCCCAGCCAGGAACACAACGACGCTTCCAGCTGTCGTCCGACCCCAGCCAGGAACACAACGACGCTTCCAGCTGTCGTCCGACCCCAGCCAGGAACACAACGACGCTTCCAGCTGTCGTCCGACCCCAGCCAGGAACACAACGACGCTTCCAGCTGATAATAACGTTATCGTGTTAATATTCCAGTCTAGCTTCTAATACTTAATAAATAAGATGCTACACATCAGTTTCCCAACCACTTGGGCTGGACGGTAGAGCGACGGTTTCCCTTCATGCAGGTCGGCATTCAATCCCCGATCGTCCATGTGATTAGGCACCATTCCTTCCTGTCGTCCCATCCCAGATCCTTATCCTGACCCATTCCAAGTACTATATAGAGTGGCAATGGCTTGGCACTTACTCCTGATAGTTCGCGTCCCATCATCACTTTCCCTCCACCACACCACTAAAATACTACAAATGTTTGATATTATTAGTCAAACAGATCTGAAATATCACAACAAAAAACTACGGGCTCACCATAGCCCGTGCTACATGGAACTTTTCGTTCCAGATAGCGAATCTTAAACAACAATAAAAAAAATAAAAAATGTAGTCTATCAAGTATTCATGTTAAACTCACATCTCCTATTTAACTTTGAGCAAACTTTAAAGACGCAAATTAAAGATTTTAATCATTTTTAATAATAACTAATGTGCTTCTGACATTTATTTTAAATAAATCAAACTGCATATTTCATTGAAATTCGTAAATTTTTTAAGAAAGTATCTTCTTAATCTATATAATTTTAGTTACAATTGTCAGCCATTTTTCTCTCTCTCTTGCATAATATATATTTAATTTCACCCAATATCCCACTTTCTGTGACCTCCATCCGCCGTTTTCTCTTTATCTTATCTGCCGCGTCGCTTAGGGAGGACTTGGCCAATCCATTAGAGTTACGCTAATAGAGGTTGACTTTTATTGTGGCGGAGGGCAAACAGTGTCTTGATAACCAAACAGTGAGTCTTTGTCGGCGGCGAGGGTGGCCGCTGAAGCCGCGGAAACCCTCGGTTGATGGTGATAATGGGTGTGGTGGTGATGGTGATGGCTGTGGTGGTGTTGGCTGTGGTGGTGGTGATGGCTGTGGTGGTGGTGTTGGCTGTGGTGGTGGTGTTGGCTGTGGTGGTGGTGTTGGCTGTGGTGGTGGTGTTGGCTGTGGTGATGGTGTTGGCTGTGGTGGTGATGGTGATGACTGTGGTCGTGGTGATGGCTGTGGTGGTGGTGATGGCTGTGGTGGTGATGGTGTTGGCTGTGGTGGTGATGGTGATGACTGTAGTGGTGTTGGCTGTGGTGGTGATGGTGGTGGCTGTGGTGGTGTTGGCTGTGGTGGTGATGGTGTTGGCTCTGGTGGTGATGGTGCTGGCTCTGGTGGTGATGGCTGTGGTGGTGATGGTGTTGGCTCTGGTAGTGATGGCTGTGGTGGTGATGGTGTTGGCTGTGGTGGTGATGGTGTTGGCTGTGGTGGTGGTGGTAGTAGTAGTGTTTACCTAACAGTGTCTACGAGGTAGTAAGGTCTAGCTCCTCATGCCCCCCCCCCCCCTCCTGCTAGCAGTGTTGTACCTCTTTGCGTTACAACCTATAGCTATTTTGACGTTCAAAGTTCTTTGTCGAATCTTCAAATTCTTCTCCTTTCAGCGAATTGAATTTGTCATTCCTTGGGCTCATTTGTGTTTCCTGCTTCCACCTGTGTCCTCTTGTCCTGCTTTCAGTTCCGTACTGATGCCCGTGGAACGGTACTGATGCCCGTGGAACAGTACTGATGCCCGTGGAACAGTACTGATGCCCGTGGAACAGTACTGATGCCCGTGGAACAGTACTGATGCCCGTGGAACGGTACTGATGTCCGTGGAACAGTACTGATGCTCGTGGAACGGTACTGATGCCCGTGGAACGGCACTGATGCCCGTGGAACAGTACTGATGCCCGTGGAACAGTACTGATGCTCGTGGAACAGTACTGATCCTCGTGGAACAGTACTGATGCTCGTGGAACAGTACTGATGCCCGTGGAACAGTACTGATGCCCGTGGAACAGTACTGATGCCCGTGGAACGGTACTGATGCCCGTGGAACGGT
>NC_091204.1:15391534-15401534 GCF_040958095.1 Procambarus clarkii
CGGCTCCTGTTGCTGCTGCTGCTGCTGCCTTGCCTACTGCTGTCTGCCCTCCCTCTCCGGCTCCTGCTGCTGCTGCTGCTGCTGCTGCCTTGCCTACTGCTGTCTGCCCTCCCTCTCCGGCTGCTGCTGTAGCTGCTGATGCTGCCTTGCCTACTGCTGTCTGCCCTCCCTCTCCGGCTCCTGTTGCTGCTGCTGCTGCTGCCTTGCCTACTGCTGTCTGCCCTTCATTTCCTGCTGCTGCTGCTGCTGCTGTTGTTATTGCAACTTTGAAGATGTTAGTTATTACAATACTATTCTCAATAAGGTTAGTCCAATGCTCTGGGGGCCCCCATGAAAATATGTTTTCAAACCTTGCAATGAAGCTGATCTACTGACATGCTAGATGTCATATTAGACTCTACTGACATGTTAGATGTCATATTAAATCTACTGACATTTTAGATGTCATTAAATCTAAGTTATACCCGTTAATCTAAGTGACTATACAAGCCCTTGTAAAACAAATAGAACTTGAAATAAGACGAACATAAATTTCTTCAGTCATCCCTGAGTCCAGTCACTAAATCAGACAAGTCTACAAGTCTACGGTATAAGATAAAAAGGCTTGAAAAAGAGACTACATCGTCAATAAATAACTTCGAAGACCATTGCAGGTCTTTGCCTACCACATTTACGACCCTTGTGTATATTCACCGGTGGGATACGACTTGGAGAAATGTATTGGGGTCGTGTTTACAGCACCTTGAGCCATTCAACCATCTTTTCTAACCCCATTCAAGACCCCCCCCCCCTACTCTTTTTACTAGAGTCGTACGGTATACAAGATCACTTCTTACGAACGGCCAACACCTCTTAAGAACGGCCAAAACACAATCACACACACAATGACACTATATATACTTCTAATCAAGCTTTTCATTCTACCGTTAAGACTGAAATGCTTAATGATGACCAGACCACACACTAGAAATTGAACAGACGACGACGTTTCGGTCCGTCCTGGACCATTCTCAAGTCGATCAATCGACTTGAGAATGGTCCAGGACGGACCGAAACGTCGTCGTCTCTTCAATTTCTAGTGTGTGGTCTGGTCATCATACTTCAGCCACGTTATTGTGTCTCATCGCCTGCACTGAAATGCTTAGATTCTCACTGGCTAATGGCTTCCCCTTGGACGTCATACGGTTAACAGCACGCCTCATTCCGTCACTTTCCGTCCGGGAAAGTTTAGACGGTCAAAATACACGTTCGGCATCAACTGCCCGCTCCTGTCTAAACAGCCAGACCCACAAAGTGCACTGGTGAGTGTTCTCGATATTTACACACAAATCAATTGCATGTTTTATTGAAATTACTGCAAAGTTAACCAGCCTTTCTGAACGCGTGTACTGATTTACACACATGCAACCCGTTTATATACGGTTCTAGGCAACGGTAAACTGTTGCTACTGTTGCTGTTGCTACTAGTGCTGCTACTGTTGCTACTAGTGCTGCTACTGTTGCTACTAGTGCTGCTACTGTTGCTACTAGTGCTGCTACTGTTGCTACTCGTGCTGCTACTGTTGCTACTAGTGCTGCTACTGTTGCTACTGGTGCCGCTGTTGCTACTGGTGCTGCTACTGTTGCTACTAGTGCTGCTACTGTTGCTACTCGTGCTGCCGCTGTTGCTACTCGTGCTGCTACTGTTGCTACTAGTGCTGCTACTGTTGCTACTAGTGCTGCTACTGTTGCTACTCGTGCTGCTACTGTTGCTACTAGTGCCGCTACTGTTGCTACTGGTGCCGCTGTTGCTACTGGTGCTGCTACTGTTGCTACTAGTGCTGCTACTGTTGCTACTAGTGCTGCTACTGTTGCTACTCGTGCTGCTACTGTTGTTACTCGTGCTGCTACTGTTGCTACTAGTGCTGCTACTGTTGCTACTCGTGCTGCTACTGTTGCTACTAGTGCTGCTACTGTTGCTACTCGTGCTGCTACTGTTGATACTAGTGCTGCTACTGTTGCTACTAGTGCTGCTACTGTTGATACTAGTGCTGCTACTGTTGCTACTAGTGCTGCTACTGTTGCTACTCGTGCTGCTACTGTTGCTACTCGTGCTGCTACTGTTGCTACTCGTGCTGCTGCTGTTGCTACTCGTGCTGCTACTGTTGCTACTAGTGCTGCTACTGTTGCTACTAGTGCTGCTACTGTTGCTACTCGTGCTGCTGCTGTTGCTACTAGTGCTGCTACTGTTGCTACTAGTGCTGCTACTGTTGCTACTAGTGCTGCTACTGTTGCTACTAGTGCTGCTACTGTTGCTACTTGTGCTGCTACTGTTGCTACTCGTGCTGCTACTGTTGCTACTCGTGCTGCTACTGTTGCTACTCGTGCGGCTACTGTTGCTACTAGTGCTGCTACTGTTGCTACTAGTGCTGCTACTGTTGCTACTAGTGCTGCTACTGTTGCTACTAGTGCTGCTACTGTTGCTACTAGTGCTGCTACTGTTGCTACTAGTGCTGCTACTGTTGCTACTAGTGCTGCTACTGTTGCTACTCGTGCTGCTACTGTTGCTACTAGTGCTGCTACTGTTGCTACTAGTGCTGCTACTGTTGCTACTAGTGTTGCTACTGTTGCTACTAGTGCCGCTACTGTTGCTACTAGTACTGCTTCTGTTGCTACTAGTGCTGCTACTGTTGCTGCTATTGTTGCTACTACTGCTGCTGCTACTGTTGCTACTCGTGCTGCTGCTGTTGCTACTAGTGCTGCTACTGTTGCTGCTACTGTTGCTACTACTGCTGCTGCTACTGTTGCTACTACTGCTGCTGCTACTGTTGCTACTAGTGCTGCTACTGTTGCTGCTACTGTTGCTACTACTGTTGCTGCTACTGTTGCTACTACTGCTGCTGCTACTGTTGCTACTAGTGCTGCTACTGTTGCTACTGTTGCTACTCGTGCCGCTACTGTTGCTACTAGTGCTGCTACTGTTGCTACTAGTGCTACTACTGTTGCTACTAGTGCTGCTACTGTTGCTACTAGTGCTGCTACTGTTGATACTCGTGCCGCTACTGTTGCTACTCGTGCCGCTACTGTTGCTACTAGTGCTGCTACTGTTGCTACTAGTGCTACTACTGTTGCTACCAGTGCTGCTACTGTTGCTACTGTTTTGTAAGGGTTTCAAAACGCGAATAAAATACAAGCACTCACTGTTATTGTCATTTGTAATAACATAAGGCGCTGGAGAACCGCTATGTGTATTTTCTCTTACGGGGCTCGCCATAGCCCGTGCTTCATGGACACTTCGTTCTGAGTAGCTAAATCTAAAATAATCAATCAGCCACTATGTGTATCTTTACGCATTCTGAGATGTGACAGACAAGACCTATTCATTTAGAATATCTTTACGCATTCTGAGATGTGACAGACAAGACCTATTCATTTAGAATATCTTTACGCATTCTGAGATGTGATAGACAAGACCTATTCATTTAGAATAGGCCGTGAGAAGAGGCCTAGGTGGAATAGATTCTAAAAGTGGGCGAGATGGAGGAATGGGCAGGGTGGAGATGACAAGGAGTCGTTGAAGGAGGTTGATGAGTTGAAATGAGCTGAAACACGAAGGGAATGAGTTGAATCAGGTAGAGAGTTGATGAATGTGGTTGAAGTGGTTTTACCGAGTTCAACTGAGTAAAATAGATTGTCACTTGTAAATAAACTATGGGTTTCGATTTCTGAACCCAGTGAGTACGTCTGTAGCCCTTTCCACCACCGCCCACGGGATGGGTATGGGGTGCATAATAAAAAATGAAATATACAAAAATTCTGGGGGATTTTTGGGGGAAATCACTAGGGGACACAGGTGGAAACTGAGTGCCCAAATGAGCCACAGAGATATTAGAAAGAACTTTTTTAGTGTCAGAGTGGTTGACAAATGGAATGCATTAGGCAGTGATGTGGTGGAGGCTGACTCCATACACAGTTTCAAGTGTAGATATGATAGAGCCCAATAGGCTCAGGAACCTGTACACCAGTTGATTGACGGTTGAGAGACGGGACCAAAGTTCCAGAGCTCAACCCCCGCAAACACAATTAGGTGAATACACACACACACACACAATCACACACTCACTCACTCACTCGCTCTCTCTCTCTCTCTCCTCTCTGTCTCTCTCTGTCTCTCTCTGTCTCTCTCTGTCTTTCTCTGTCTCTCTCTGTCTCTCTCTGTCTCTCTCTGTCTCTCTCTGTCTCTCTCTGTCTCTCTCTCTCTCTCTCTCTCTCTCTCTCTCTCTCTCTCTCTCTCTCTCTCTCTCTCTCTCTCTCTCTCTCTCTCTCTCTCTCTCTCTCCTCTCTGTCTCTCTCTGTCTCTCTCTGTCTCTCTCTGTCTCTCTCTGTCTCTCTCTGTCTTTCTCTGTCTCTCTCTGTCTCTCTGTCTCTCTCTCTCTCTGTCTCTCTCTCACTCTCTAGCACGTCAACACCTGTGTCAAGTCGACAATACCCGCATGCAAGGTAGTTAGCTTATCCAGCCAAGCAACAAGTGCAGCTGGAGGTGGAGTGGAGGCGACCATGACGAGTGTCCAGACGTACAGGAGGTAAACACGAATTGAACCGGAGACTATACCAAGTGACTGTGAGACGAGGCAACCAAGACAGACTAGGTAGACCGGACAGGAAGAACATCTAGACCAGACAGGAAGAACAGACAGTCTGGACAGGAAGAACAGACAGTCTGGACAGGAAGAACAGACAGTCTGGACAGGAAGAACAGACAGTCTGGACAGGAACAAGAATTATAGATACGTGTGAAGTCAAACAAAATCTCCCATCGACATGTATTGAATTCTAACATTTTAATGGGTAAAATACCCTGGGATAAAATTGTTTAATAAGGCTCCATTAGCTCTCTCTCTCGCAGGCTGATAGAAAGCAGAGTCGTTTTAGCATCTGAATCGCATTAGGGAAATTGACTCAACATAACCCAGTACAAATATTTTCCAATCACGATTTTATATTTGGCTTTCCAGAGTCAAGATGGGATCAGTTAATTAGTTTTTCTATTAATCACTGCGCGGAATTTTGATGAGGAGTCGAATGTGAGTTTTTAGCTTCATAAATGTGAATGGTTTGTCGCGCTGCAGATGAAAGGGCTCATCCCAGCAAGTCAAAATTGCCTATTTTATGGTTACGAGGTTCAGGCCTTGTGGGTAACACGCGGTGTTATAACGCTCACCTTCGTAACGCAAAGTGACGAGCCCGTGATAGTAAGCGTTACAGAGTCACGGATGGGTGCGTAACTTTCTCCTCTTAAGTCCTAGAGACAAAAGGGTGAAGATGCAAGGAGCCTCATTTTGTTTTCTTGGGATTTTCTCGTACCCAAGAATACTGTTTTTTTCCTCTGTGGCTTTCTTAACAGAAGGTAATGGGACGGAATGTACGGGAGGGGGAATGATGGAGAGGGAGGGGGGCGATGAAGGAGAAGTGGGAAGGAAGGAAGAAAGGTGCATGGGAAGAGCCACTAAGCCCCGTCTCTGTAGTTCAAGACCTCCAGTGTCCTCAGTCTGTCCATTGCCTTACAGACAAAAATTCTTAAAGTGACTCTGGCCTGCAATTCAGTGGTATATGTTGCTCTCCTGCCTTAAACAGGGGTCCTTAACAGCTGTCTCCACACCTGTGGGGAACCCTCCACACCTGTGGGGAACCCTCCACACCTGTAGCGACGCGTTACAGGATGAACCAAGCGGGTTTTCTTCCTATTGGGGAGTGTTGTACATGCTGCTATGGCGGTGTGTCCACTAACAGGATAAGTGGCGCTGCCCAATACTGTCACTATGGCGGTGTGTCCACTCACAGGATGAGTGACGCTGCCCAATACTGTCACTATGGCGGTGTGTCCACTCACAGGATGAGTGACGCTGCCCAATACTGTCACTATGGCGGTGTGTCCACTCACAGGATGAGTGGCGCTGCCCAATACTGTCACTATGGCGGTGTGTCCACTCACAGGATGAGTGCCGCTGCCCAATACTGTCACTATGGCGGTGTGTCCACTCACAGGATGAGTGGCGCTGCCCAATACTGTCACTATGGCGGTGTGTCCACTCACAGGATGAGTGACGCTGCCCAATACTGTCACTATGGCGGTGTGTCCACTCACAGGATGAGTGGCGCTGGCCAATACTGTCACTATGGCGGTGTGTCCACTCACAGGATGAGTGGCGCTGGCCAATACTGTCACTATGGCGGTGTGTCCACTCACAGGATGAGTGGCGCTGCCCAATACTGTCACTATGGCGGTGTGTCCACTCACAGGATGAGTGGCGCTGCCCAATACTGTCACTATGGCGGTGTGTCCACTCACAGGATGAGTGACGCTGCCCAATACTGTCACTATGGCGGTGTGTCCACTCACAGGATGAGTGGCGCTGCCCAATACTGTCACTATGGCGGTGTGTCCACTCACAGGATGAGTGCCGCTGCCCAATACTGTCACTATGGCGGTGTGTCCACTCACAGGATGAGTGGCGCTGCCCAATACTGTCACTATGGTGGTGTGTCCACTCACAGGATGAGTGGCGCTGCCCAATACTGTCACTATGGCGGTGTGTCCACTCACAGGATGAGTGGCGCTGCCCAATACTGTCACTATGGCGGTGTGTCTACTCACAGGATGAGTGGCGCTGCCCAATACTGTCACTATGGCGGTGTGTCCACTCACAGGATGAGTGGCGCTGCCCAATACTGTCACTATGGCGGTGTGTCCACTCACAGGATGAGTGGCGCTGCCCAATACTGTCACTATGGCGGTGTGTCCACTCACAAGATGAGTGGCGCTGCCCAATACTGTCACTATGGCGGTGTGTCCACTCACAGGATGAGTGGCGCTGCCCAATACTGTCACTAAGGCGGTGTGTCCACTCACAGGATGAGTGGCGCTGCCCAATACTGTCACTATGGCGGTGTGTCCACTCACAGGATGAGTGGCGCTGCCCAATACTGTCACTATGGCGGTGTGTCCACTCACAGGATGAGTGACGCTGCCCAATACTGTCACTATGGCGGTGTGTCCACTCACAGGATGAGTGGCGCTGCCCAATACTGTCACTATGGCGGTGTGTCCACTCACAGGATGAGTGGCGCTGCCCAATACTGTCACTATGGGGGTGTGTCCACTCACAGGATGAGTGGCGCTGCCCAATACTGTCACTATAGCGGTGTGTCCACTCACAGGATGAGTGGCGCTGCCCAATACTGTCACTATGGCGGTGTGTCCACTCACAAGATGAGTGGCACTGCCCAATACTGTCACTATGGCGGTGTGTCCACTCACAAGATGAGTCGCGCTGCCCAATACTGTCACTATGGCGGTGTGTCCACTCACAGGATGAGTGGCGCTGCCCAATACTGTCACTATGGCGGTGTGTCCACTCACAGGATGAGTGGCGCTGCCCAATACTGTCACTATGGCGGTGTGTCCACTCACAGGATGAGTGGCGCTGCCCAATACTGTCACTATGGCGGTGTGTCCACTCACAGGATGAGTGGCGCTGCCCAATACTGTCACTATGGCGGTGTGTCCACTCACAGGATGAGTGGCGCTGCCCAATACTGTCACTATGGCGGTGTGTCCACTCACAGGATGAGTGGCGCTGCCCAATACTGTCACTATGGCGGTGTGTCCACTCACAGGATGAGTGGCGCTGCCCTATAAACTCGTCCCTCGGGGCAAAATTTAAAAAAAAAAGTGAGGAGATGAAGTCCTAAGCAATCTACTCAATAGACCAGTTGTTTCAGTCAGCATCTACAGAGTACAAGAGTACGTCTTGTACTCACCTAGTTGATGAGTTGGCATCATGATCTTGTACTCACCTAGTTGATGAGTTGGCATCATGATCTTGTACTCACCTAGTTGATGAGTTGGCATCATGATCTTGTACTCACCTAGTTGATGAGTTGGCATCATGATCTTGTACTCACCTAGTTGATGAGTTGGCATCATGATCTTGTACTCACCTAGTTGATGAGTTGGCATCATGATCTTCGTTGCAAAGGTCAAGTTTGTTTGTTCTTGACCTTAGTTTCAGTTCCTGTACCGTCTGCGGTATCTTCTTTGTCATTGAAGAATTCCTTCGGCAGCCTCTATCTGCTCTTTCAAGTCTCAGCATTTTAAAAGCACTACAATCACCTGTGGTTGATCAATAAATCTCTGAACTGTATGTTTAACAAATCTCTCACCCTGTACATGGAGGACAGAAGAAAATGTATGTATGTTGGTTGGTATTGTAAATGTCTGGCCACGTCTGTGGTAGAAAATAATAATAATAATAAAAGAAGTGTGCTATGGTTAAATTTTGGGGGGGAATGTGTGTGTGTGTAGTTACCTAAGTGTCCCGTCTTCCCAGTACTCTTTGTCTTATAACGCTTTGAAACTACTGACGGTCTTGGCCTCCATTACCAAGACAGTGTGTGTGTGTGTGTGTGTGTGTGTGTGTGTGTGTGTGTGTGTGTGTGTGTGTGTGTGTGTGTGTGTGTGTGTGTATTTGCGTGTGTGTGTTTGCGTGTGTGTGTTCGCGTGCGCGCGTACCTATGACGGTGCAGGATGCTTGCCACAACCAGCTGGTGTAGCTGTGGTGGTGTTGAAGAGGGTGCTGAGGCCGCGTCTGGGGGGTGTCAACACACACACAGACATGCGGCTCCAATTCCAGCATAACAGGAGGAAGGGAGGAGTCACCATGTGGTGTGTAGGGAGGCGTGAGGAGGCGGCACATGGCCAAGAAGCTTATTATTAACATCTTTATTAACATCTTTATTAACATCTTTATTGACAAAATTAATTACAATTTTGCCTAATCTGAGGATTTCGATTAAGTCTTATTAAAGTGAGGATAATGGTGGTATGCACTGTCACGCAGGACAGAGGTTATCTTGAGATGATTTCGGGGCTTTTAGTGTCCCCGCGGCCCGGTCCTCGACCAGGTGTCCACCCCCAGGAAGCAACCCGTGACAGCTGACTAACACCCAGGTACCTATTTCACTGCTAGGTAACAGGGGCATAGGGTGGAAGAAACTCTGCCCATTGTTTCTCGCCGGCGCCTGGGATCGAACCCAGGACCACAGGATCACAAGTCCAGCGTGCTGTCCGCTCGGCCGACCGGGGGTCATACATAAGACAATAGGTCTAAACTGTAGGCTGGAGCACATATATATCATGATTACAATCAATGTTTTAATGTATGGATATGTGAAAATAACTTTCTACTGTGCACTGCCACACAAGGTCAGGGATGGGTTCTTAAGTGATGCAGCTTAGAATATAAAAAGGTGAATCCGTCTTGAAGGGAAGGGCAGGGAAGCGAGGACAGGGTTACTGCTAGGTAACAGGAACATCAGGGTGAAAGAAACTCTGCCCATTTTGCCCTGCCATCACTGCGCATCGAACCCGGACCCTAGGACCCTAGTGTGTGTGAAGATAATGTGTTACACTGAGAAAGATGTTACTTCTGTAGATTAGATATATATGTAAATAAGAAATAGTATGGGTCTCAAGACTGATCCCTGAGGCACTCCGCTGATTATCCCCGCTATCATTTCGCTCGGGCCCTCATTGTGGCTCTCTGACTTCTGTCTGGTAGGTAGTTTCTCTACTCGAGTCAATGTTCTCTTCCACTTATTACCGCCTGCTCTCTTAAGATGGTGTAGTAATCTCGTGAGGGAGTGTCTTAAGATGCTTTTTGCTAGTGCACACATCTTGCACTTTATCATTAGAACTCATTTTGGTTCGTTAGGCATGATTTTCCATGTTGATGTTTGATTACGTACCTAATTCTCTTTTTGGTGTGTGTCTTATCCCTATTATGGTTTGTGCGGCACGTACACACACACACACACACACACACACACACACACACACACACACACACACACACACACACACACACATATACAGTTTCAAATGTAGACATGACAGAGCCCAGTAGGCTCAAGAATCTGTACATCAGTTGATTGCCGGTTGAGAGGCAGGACCAAAGAGCCA
>NC_091204.1:15404034-15409034 GCF_040958095.1 Procambarus clarkii
GAGAGAGAGAGAGAGAGACAGAGAGAGACAGAGAGAGAGAGACAGAGAGAGAGAGAGAGAGAGAGACAGAGAGAGAGAGAGACAGAGAGAGACAGAGAGAGAGAGAGACAGAGAGAGACAGAGAGAGAGAGAGAGGGGAGGGTGTGGGGGCTTGAAGATCACAAGAAAGATACAGCCCAGCAGCCAGTGGGTTGTGTATATGTTTTTAATTACAGGGCTGTACCGAACTACGCAACAACACCCCCCTCCCCCCCCCCCCCCCACACACACACACACACGCCGACCCAAGGATAACAAGGTTTCTCTCCCCTGCAAGTTTATACACATCAATTATGTCGTTTATATGTGTGTGTGTGCAAGAATGTAATTGGCACACCTGAAGGGCTCTAATCATGGGGGAACAGCCCCCAGTATGATGATGATGATGATGATGATGCCTGTTCAGTATGGGGACGACAAGGGTGACACCCGCAGGGACTAACTGCTGGGGGCGTCTCACACTAACATTATCATTAGTAGGGTGAGATTACACTAACATTATCATTAGTAGGGTGAGATTACACTAACATTATCATTAGTAGGGTGAGATTACACTAACATTATCATTAGTAGGGTGAGATTACACTAACATTATCATTAGTAGGGTGAGATTACACTAACATTATCATTAGTAGGGTGAGATTACACTAACATTATCATTAGTAGGGTGAGATTACACTAACATTATCATTAGTAGGGTGAGATTACAAAGTGACTACCGCATGGGGAGACGGAAGCAGGGGTGTGGGGGAGTGGGGGAGAGGGGGTGTGGGGGGGGGGACGGGGGTTTGGGGGGTTATGGGTTTGGGTGGGTATGGGTGTGGTGTGTGTATGTGTATGTGTGCTCATCTAATTGTATTCACCTTTTTGTGCCTTGGTCAATTTATTAGGGTCCCGGTGGTTGTTTAATGTAATTACTCCTGCTGTATTCGCCAATCATATTTAGTGTTTACATTACAGAGTTACGGTAAAATAAAAACTTCGTATATTTCTAATGACTGATCTGCTTCACAAGCTTCCTTCTTGATGTGTTGTTTTGAATTGTGATCAATTATTTTTCTATTCTGTCAAGTCTCATCTTCTAGTATTTTATGAGTCTCTGCCACCTGCTCGTTCACCTCATTCCATTTTCCTCTCACTCATAGTAGTTTCCTTTGTAAATTGATGTAAATATGATTTTTATATTGTATATTATTTAATGAAGAAAAAAACTCGTGCTAAAAGATTTCATGTGTAGCTATCAAATCTAACTCTCTCTCTCTCTCTCTCTCTCTCTCTCTGTCTCTCTCTCTCTCTCTCTCTCTCTCTCTCTCTCTCTCTCTCTCTCTCTCTCTCTCTCTCTCTCTCTCTCTCTCTCTCTCTCTCTCTCTCTCTCTCTCTCTCTCTCTCTCTGTCTCTCTCTCTCTCTCTCTCTCTCTGTGTGTCTCTCTCTCTCTCTGTCTCTCTCTCTCTCTCTCTCTCTCTCTCTCTCTCTCTCTCTCTCTCTCTCTCTCTCTCTCTCTCTCTCTCTCTCTCTCTCTCTCTCTCTCTCTCTCTCTCTCTGCATCCTACCTCTCCCTGCCCCGCTGGGCTGACACTAGAGGTCAGCAAGCTGTCAGCAGCGCTTCTTCGGTCACATGTGTGCAGCACCAACTGTGCCATGATGAGCCATCAACTCTGACTCCTCAAGTTCACCCACGGCCCTCCCCTTTGGGGGCCGTGGGTGAATGGACAGCGCTTGGGACTCGTAATCCCAAGGTCCGGGTTCGATCCCGACCGTCGGAGGAAATAGATAGGCAGAGTTTCTTTCACCCTGATATCCCCTGTTACCCAGTTATAGGTACCCGAGAGTTAAGACAGCTGTTACGGGCTGCTTCCTGTGTGTGTGTGTGTGTGTGTGTGTGTGTGTGTGTGTGTGTGTGTGTGTGTGTGTGTGTGTGTGTGTGTGTGTGTGTGTGTGTGTGTGTGTGTGTGTAATTACCTAAGTGTAGTTACAGGATGAGAGCTACGCTCGTGGTGTCCCGTCTTCCCAGCACTCTTTGTCATATAACGCTTTGAAACTACTGACGGTCTTAGCCTCCACCACCTCTACAGTGCGTGCGTGCGTGCGTGACTGAGAGTGAGAGTGAGAGTGAGAGAGAGAGAGAGAAATGATTGTAGTTAGTAACAGTTGATTGATTGACAGTTGAGAGGCGGGCCGAAAGAGCAGATCTCAAACCCCCGCAAGCACAACTAGGTGAACACACACTTTGCACTCCTTTATGCCTCTCTGAACACCATCATCCAGCTTCCTCTTCTCCTCCTCTCCCTCTCCTTCCTTCCTCCCTCCCTCCTCTCTCCTTCCTTCCTCTATCTCTCCCCCCCCCCCCTCCCCCTTTCCTACCGTTCATCCTCCTATACCCTATATTTCTCACCAACCTCCTCCCTATCCACCCAAGTGACCTGTCACCTTCTTGACCTGACGTGACCCCGGGAGCGTCCACGTGGCTCCTGACAAGTCCAGCCTGACCTCTAATTGGCACTTTACGGTGTTTACAACAGAGGCTTGGGCCACGGGTCTCGAACCCTCCACGTGACTCCCAGACCTGAGTAAGCTTTCGCCACTACCTGATCGCTGCTCAATGCCCAATACGACCCGACCAGACGCGACTCGATCCGACCCGACTTCCCACCCCACTTACCTATCCTAAAATAGGATAGGTATCCTATTTTATAAAATAGGATACCTATTTTAAATATATATGAAATATGAGGTATAATTTTTTTTTTTAATATGGTTTGTAAATTGTGACGTCACTATGACGTCATCGTTTTATCCAGTTTTTTTAGTTTATTTTAACCTGTTTGTTCATTCTTTGTTGTTGTTGTTAATGTGTTTGTTGTTGTTGCTGCTGTGTTCTCTGATTGTGCCTATGGCACCTCTGCTCTTCACTGGTTCTGTTCTGCATTTTCTTCCATGTCGTTCACGCCAGTATGTTCCCCTCTCACTTAAGATATCTTCACCCATGACTGGATAAAGTTCCCCTCTCACTTAAGATATCTTCACCCATGACTGGATAAAGTTCCCCTCTCACTTAAGATATCTTCACCCATGACTGGATAAAGTTCCCCTCTCACTTAAGATATCTTCACCCATGACTGGATAAAGTTCCCCTCTCACTTAAGATATCTTCACCCATGACTGGATAAAGTTCCCCTCTCACTTAAGATATCTTCACCCATGACTGGATAAAGTTCCCCTCTCACTTAAGATATCTTCACCCATGACTAGATAAAGTTCCCCTCTCACTTAAGATATCTTCACCCATGACAGGATAAAATTCCCCTCTCACTTAAGATATCTTCACCCATGACTGGATAAAGTTCCCCTTTCACTTAAGATATCTTCACCCATGACTGGATAAAGTTCCCCTCTCACTTAAGATATCTTCACCCATGACTGGATAAAGTCCCCCCCCCCCCCTTCACTTGATCCTTTTCTCTTTTACACAATTTCCCTCGATCACTTACGGTACCTCTTAAGTGATCACTTAAGTGATTACTTAAGCTACCTCCCCCCCCTCCCTATGACCGGCTCAAGAGAGCATCATTGTCCCACAGAATCAGGCGTAAAGTCTCTACACAGAAGGAGGTAAATTAAGATCCTCTTGCAGGCGCTGCATCTTAAAATGTAAACACTTCCTTATAATGCAACCACTACCACTACCTTTGCTACTACAGTACTACTAATTACTCCAATACTACCTTAATTAGAGCTAATATGTCTACCACTCTTGCTACTTCAAGTAGTGATGTTAATATTTGAATTACAAATGTTAAAAATGTAAAATTGAATTACAATGAAAAATTGAATGAAAATTAAAATGGAATTAAAAATGATTTACAAATGTAAAAATACAATTTATGTATCAACATAAATTGATACAATGTTGCAGCTGCCATTATTGCAATTGCTTTCTGTTAATCACACAGAAATGACACTAACGTGACATACATCAATGAGAACACTGGAAATGCTTGGGTGTAAGGTTCGAGCCCACCTCACAGCCCTGGTGGACTTTCTCAATAGTATTAACAGTAACGTATTCAACAAAACTATAAAACTGACAAGTACAAATATGATACTTTATTTGTATTTGATATATAGAGATAAATTTGGGACCCCAGAGGAGAGGAGCCGGTCGGTCGAGCGGACAGCACACTGGACTTGTGATCCTGTGGTCCCGGGTTCGATCCCAGGCGCCGGCGAGAAACAATGGGCAGAGTTTCTTTCACCCTATGCCCCTGTTACCTAGCAGTAAAATAGGTACCTGGGTGTTAGTCAGCTGTCACGGGCTGCTTCCTGGGGGTGGAGGTCTGGTCGAGGACCGGGCCGCGGGGACACTAAAGCCCCGAAATCATCTCAAGATAACCTCAAGAAGAGTAGTGCCTTCAGGTGTCACATGGCAGGTAGGTTATACTAGCCTAATTGTGCTTGCAGAGGGTTGAGCTTCGGTTCTTGGGTCTAGCCTCTCATTTTTTTATCTTTATTAAACAATATACAATATAAATTATATATATATATATATATATATATATATATATATATATATATATATATATATATATATATATATATATATATATATATATATATATATATATATATATATATATATATGTATACATCAATTTTACAAGGAAATACTACATTACATCTATAGTAGCATAATTCTGAGCCTATTAGGCTCCATCATATCCACATCTGAAACCATGTATGGAGTCCGCCTCCACCACCACATCACTCTCTAACGATTTCCATTTAACTACACTTGCACTGAATTATTTTTTTTCTAATGTGTCTGTGGCTCATTTGGGTACCCTTGTCCCCTTTCCTCGTAACTCATGCCTTGTAGTTCTAGGACTAGTCTAGTGGCATACCTTTGAACCTTCTCTAACTTTATTTTGTGCTTCCCTAAATATGGACTCCGCGCTGGAGCTGC
>NC_091204.1:15414034-15454034 GCF_040958095.1 Procambarus clarkii
GCTGGAAGCGTTGAAGCCTGCCCGGTAGCTGGAAGCCTTTAAGCCTGCCCGGTAACTGGAAGCGTTGAAGACTGCCCGGTAGCTGGAAGCGTTGAAGCCTGCCCGGTAACTGGAAGCGTTGAAGACTGCCCGGTAGCTGGAAGCGTTGAAGCCTGCCAGGTAACTGGAAGCGTTGAAGCCTGCCCGGTAACTGGAAGCGTTGAAGCCTGCCCGGTAACTGGAAGCGTTGAAGACTGCCCGGTAGCTGGAAGCGTTGAAGACTGCCCGGTAACTGGAAGCGTTGAAGCCTGCCAGGTAGCTGGAAGCCTTTAAGCCTGCCCGGTAACTGGAAGCGTTGAAGACTGCCCGGTAACTGGAAGCGTTGAAGCCTGCCAGGTAGCTGGAAGCCTTTAAGCCTGGCCGGTAGCTGGAAGCCTTTAAGCCTGCCCGGTAGCTGGAAGCCTTTAAGCCTGGCCGGTAACTGGAAGCCTGGAAAAGGCTCAGTAGCCACGGCAAGAGGCACTATAATGACAGCTTCTATAAAACATTAATCTTGTTCCTTTTTCGAACTCTCTCAGAACATTTTTGTATTTCCCCAATCATCTCATATTTAATTATAGGTCCCGAAGGAACGTGGGCGAGACGGCTGGCGCGGGGTTGAGGCGCACACTCTCAAGTCAACATCACTTTAAGACAGAACCGTCAGGAGAAAACCCTTTTCGTAAATACGAACGCAAGATTCGTATATACGAAAACCCTTTTCGTAAATACGAACGCAAGATTCGTATATTTCTCCTCCCTCGCCCACTCTTCATTTACGAACTATTGCGTTCGATAATAGTGGTTGTGAGCTATTCGGTGACATTCTAATATATCCTAATTATAACTAATTATAAAGCCTTGACAGACTCGAGATACAGACCCAATTACCTGAGCAAATTTTGGAGTATTACGCTTAATTACGGATATTGTGGGTAATAGATGATAGATAGACAGGGATTATGGTCCCCATCAGGCGCCCTGCCCCCGGGGGTAAGGGAGGGGAGGGGGGTCAGATAGATAACATATCAACGTAGCTATCAACTGATAGCAAAGTTGTGTATTTGGAGTTATTAGGGAGAATAGTTAACACTTAAGCATTGAAGAAATGCTATCGCTCGAGCCCGCGTCTTGAGTGAAGTGGGACAGGAGACTGTCCCTCGAGGCGTCACTACGCCTGAGACAGAAACTGACACCTCGGGTTGGGAGATAAGGAGACTGCGGATGGTGTATCAAACGAACAGAAAAATCAAGCTGTCGATAAGACCGTCGCTTGGGCAAAACCACTTTGCAATAATTATGCAACAAGGAGCTCTAGTTACCGTTGGCTGCGTGAGCTTAGCCACAGGGTAACACAGCAAGTCTGGGGCCAGATTCACGAAAGCACTTACGCAGGCACTTACGAACCTGGGGCCAGATTCACGAAAGCACTTATGCAAGCACTTACGAACGTGTACATCTTTCCTCAATCTTTGACGGCTTTGGATTACATTTATTAAACAGTTTACAAGCATGAAAACTTCCCAATCAACTGTTGTTATTGTTATAAACAGCCTCCTGGTGCTTCGGAGCTCATTAACCGTTTAATAATTGTAAACAAAGCCGCTAAAGATTGAGAAGAGATATACAGGTTCGTAAGTGCTTTCGTGAATGTGGCCCCTGGTTAAGTTAGACGACGCAGATTCATCTATAAAAACCACAACAGTTCTCTAAGTACACATGCTCGTCTCAACCAATGGACATGTTATAGCATTTATAGTAGTGTTTGTGTATTATATATAGTCATCATACTCATTATACTCATCATACGTAGAGCTGTGGAGTAAATGAACTCATACGAATAATATTACTCGAGACAAAGTGGTATTAAAACCTGCATGCTGACGCTCGAAGAGGGATTAATGGGGACCCTTAAATCGGGATTAATGCGGACCCACAACGGAGCTGGACTCTGGAACGTGTCCAATGGGAGTCGCCTAGAACCTGGCCTGGTCGACGACCGGGCCGCGGGGACGCTAAGCCACGGAAGTACCTCAAAGTAACCTCAAGATTGATGATTGATGAAGATTAAGCCACCCAAAAGATGGCACGGGCATGAATAGCCCGAAAGTGGTGGCCATTTTGAGCCATTACCAGTATCAAGAGCTGATACTGGAGATCTGCGGAGGTGCGAATGCACCCTGCGTGACAGGAGATGTCTCCCTTGTGAATGTGTTAAGATGATGATTAAGCCATCCGAAAGGTGGCACGGGCATGAATAGCTCGTAAGTGGTGGCCCTTTTGAGCCATTACCAGTATCAATAGATGATACTGGAGATCTGTGGAGGTGCGACTCCACCCTGCGTGACAGGAGATGTCTCCCGGACCAAATGTGGTAACCTCAAGGTAGAAGTTGACCTTTAGAGACGAATGGGAATCATGTGGGTGAGGTGGGTTGAATGGGTGAGGTGGGTTGACGGGGGGGGGGTTGACGGGGGGGGGTTGACGGGGGGGGGTTGACGGGGGGGGGGGGAGGGTGAGGAGAAGATGGGGGGGGGGGGTCGGGGGTGATTTAAGGGTTTGAAAACGGAAGATAACTCACTAAGCCAGAGTTCCAGCCCCGCACCTGTGCCAGCTAAGTCCACTACGGGCTCGCCATAGCCCGTGCTACTTGCAACTTTTTGTTCTGAGTAGCTGAATCTAAAAAACAACAATGCTAAGCCAGTGTTTACAAGTTATTCATGCCCGTGCCACCTCTTGGGTGGCTTAATCTTCAACAGCTAACCCAGCATGCCGATACAACACCTGGTAGGGGATACGAGGACAAGGAGCATCGGGAATCGAACACCGACTCTGCAAGAAGCGAGGCTGTCGCTCTACAACTTGTCCTAGTTATCTTGAGTTATCTTGAGATGATTTCGGGGCTTTAGTGTCCCCGCGGCCCGGTCCTCGACCAGGCCTCCACCCCCAGGAAGCAGCCCGTGACAGCTGACTAACTCCCAGGTACCTATTTACTGCTAGGTAACAGGGGCATTCAGGATGAAAGAAACTCTGCCCATTTGTTTCTGCCTCGTGCGGGAATCGAACCCGCGCCACAGAATTACGAGTCCTGCGCGCTATCCACCAGGCTATGAGGCCCCTTTTAGAGTGGAAGACTGAGGTTTACATAAATAATCAGGTAATCACACTAAAGGCAAACGGAAGGTATACTGTTATCTTTAAGAATTCTAAGAAGAATACCTTTAAGAATTAAGCAGGAATTTCTGCTTAATAAACGACGACAGGTAGACTGGGGAAATGACAGGTGGACGGGTGAAAATGACAGGTGAACGGGTGAAAATGACAGGTGGACGGGTGAAAATGACAGGTGAACGGGTGAAAATGACAGGTGGACGGGTGAAAATGACAGGTGGACGGGTGAAAATGACAGGTGGACGGGTGAAAATGACAGGTGGACGGAGTGAAAATGACAGGTGGACGGGTGAAAATGACAGGTGGACGGGGTGAAAATGACAGGTGGACGGGTGAAAATGACAGGTGGACGGGTGAAAATGACAGGTGGACGGGGTGAAAATGACAGGTGAACGGGTGAAAATGACAGGTAGACGGGGAAAATGGCAGGTAGACGGGTGAAAATGACAGGTGAACGGGTGAAAATGACAGGTAGACGGGTGAAAATGACAGGTAGACGGGTGAAAATGACAGGTAGACGGGGAAAATGACAGGTAGACGGGGAAAATGACAGGTAGACGGGGAAAATGGCAGGTAGACGGGTGAAAATGACAGGTAGACGGGCGAAAATGACAGGTAGACGGGTGAAAATGACAGGTAGACGGGGAAAATGACAGGTAGACGGGTGAAAATGACAGGTGAACGGGTGAAAATGACAGGTAGACGGGTGAAAATGACAGGTAGACGGGTGAAAATGTTATAATTATTATTTCCTCTTTTTATTTTTCCTCGTTATAGCTCTTAAAATAGTTATCTTTTTTGTGTATTTCAGCAGATACTTGGCTATCGTTCCCTTGTCTCATCTTTGGGGGTTTTACCAATTCCTGAATTCAGTATTTTTTCTTAAATAATCGTGTACGAAAGCGGAATAAGTGAAGTAGAAAATGGTACATGAAAATATAATGGAAGGGGGGGGAGGGAGAGGGGGAGGGAGGGAGGAAGAGAGAGAGAGAGAGAGAGAGAGAGATAGAGAGAGAGAGGAGGAGAGAGAAAGAGAGAGACCTCTCACTCCATGTCCCAAAAACTCCTCATTTATTGTCACTCAGCTTCATTAGTCTTGGGTTTCCAGTGAGGGGAAGTGAGTAGGAGAAGGAGGAGGAGGAGGAGATGATGGGCTGAACCTGTAGAAGGAGTAGCGAGGAGGGTGGTGGGAGGGGAAGAAAAGAGTTGGAGAGTGAGTAAGAGAGAGAGAGGGTAAAGTGAGAGAGAAAAGGAGAGAGAGAGAGGGACAGAAGGGGAGAGAGAGAGAGGGAGGGAGGGAGGGAGGGAACGTAGCGACTTGATACTAACATGTCATCAGTCTTCGACGAGTGACAGGACCCCAAGTTTACCTGTCAGTGACGGAAGTGGTGACAGGTATACACGTCAGTGCCCGTCTCAAAGAGCCTTGAGTCGACCACCTTTATCACGATTTGTCTATCCACACTTTTACAGCGACGGCCTCGCTTTTCGCAGGGTCGGCGTTCGATTCCAGCCAGGTGGTTCAAGTGCCTGTGCCCAGGTGGTTCATCCTGTCCTCCACTCCGTCCTCACATTCCAGCTCCTGGGCCCGTCATATTGCCTAGCCAAGTATAATATGGTCATACAGGCTTAGCATTTTCTCCTGATCATTTCTTTAAATTCACCCTCCACTCTCTCTCTCTCTCTCTCTCTCTCTCTCTCTCTCTCTCTCTCTCTCTCTCTCTCTCTCTCTCTCTCTCTCTCTCTCTTGTTGTTTAAGATTCAGCTACTGGGAACCAAAAGTTGCAAGTAGCACGGGCTATGGTGAGCCCGTAGTGGACTTACCTGGCACAGATGATGTGCCAAAAAGTCACTCACTCTCTCTCAACAGTTACAACGAGAACCTTGGCACAGGGTTCATCGTGACTACTACTTCTTAAAACCTGCAGCTGAGATAATGGTTGACGAAGACAATGCCGCCTTGACAGCCCCGTCAAAGACAACACTGTAAGCCATCAGATTAACTGAACACATTCTGTTCGACGAGGGACTATCAGAGGTGCCAAGAGTGCCACTTGGAGGCACTGAACGAGGGCCTCTCACCCCTCTCCAAGAATGCAAAATGGCATCATCGTTGTGTATGTGTGTGTAGCAAGTAGTCCCCATGGGTAGTTCCGTAGTTATGTAACAGGTAAGGAAGGTGAGGTATCCCTCAATCCCTTCCTCAAGTCTTTGATCCTCCCCCCCCCCCTCCCTACCTCTTCAGGTATAGCATGAACGAGGCAGTTAATAGAGCCTACAAGTGGCTCGTCCCTCTTTAAATACACATCGGCTCAGGGCGGACATAACTCACACGCTCCCAGATGCGTGATTGTGGACGAAAAAGCCGAGAATGTACAGGAGAGAGAGCGGACAAAAGACAGTATTATCGAGCGTCGTCTTAATTGCTTCAATAAAGAAGTCTTATATTCCCCTCCCCCCTGCCCCCTCCCCCCCTTCCACTAAGGGAAAGGGCGCCTTGGCTACCAAACTGCTTCTAGTGTCGGCGGAGGATCGTTAAGAGAGAACGGCGACTTGTTCTCACGTCACACGTAATTCCTTCATGATAATTATCTCCCAGGAGGAGAGGGTAAACAGCGCGGTCTACCTTCGACAAGCCCGAGTGCAAACACCGAATTTTACAGTTTACCGGAAGATCTCAGGGTTTTTTTTTTAGGGGGTATGCATATACTAAAGGCAGAGTTCCTCTTAGCGCTGGGTTTATCGGTGGCGTAAATTGTAGATAATGGCTCGTCCGTCACCCTAATCTCAGGGAGATGTATGGTGGTTCAAGATGTTCTTGTATGTAAAGTTTATATAATATGGGTGAGGCACCTGTTGGATTGCCTGCCTACCACCCCCCCTACTCCATCCCTGCCTCCCCCTGCTTTACCTGCCTCCCCCTGCTTTACCTTACCTTTGGGGAGTAGAAGAACTCCCAGAACCCCATCAACCAGGTATCAACCAGGTACCCCATAAGCCGTTCTCGCACTTGCTTATAGTAAATATTTGACTTATGAATAAGTGCATATGTGACATACTAATTTGTTGTGAATATTTGAGTTTACCTGAAAAGCTGAATAGAAAACCACAACCTAACCTAACCTTCTCAGTATGTTAAGATAAGTATTTAATGGCTTCTTAATTACCTATATTGATATTACAGTTTTATACAAATAATAAAACAAAACTAAAATATCTAAATAAATTGTAAAGTAACTCAGGATATTGTCAAATTTTGTGTAAAATCTTTATTGTTTAATAAAACTTAAACAGAAGAGTTAGTGCCTTGAAAAAAAATAGAACTTGGACTATGTTATATATATACTTATTCATAAGCCATATATTGACTATAAGCAACAAGTCATATATGGACTGTCTTGTGCGAGAGCGGGTTGCAAAGTGACCACCGTTTTGTTGCATGATGATATCTGAAGTTACTTGCAATATATATATATATATATATATATATATATATATATATATATATATATATATATATATATATATATATATATATATGTGATGAGTAACATCTCAGTAAATGGTAACTCAATTTATTCACATGCGTTTTTTTCAGCTCCAAGTGGTTTATATATGGGGCAGCGTTATTCATCCTGTGAGTAACGGACTCCGCTACAGCAGCGTCACTCATCCTGTGAGTGAACACACTCCGCTACAGCAGCGTCACTCATCCTGTGAGTGAACACACTCCGCTACAGCAGCGTCACTCATCCTGTGAGTGAACACACTCCGCTACAGCAGCGTCACTCATCCTGTGAGTGAACACACTCCGCTACAGCAGCGTCACTCATCCTGTGAGTGAACACACTCCGCTACAGCAGCGTCACTCATCCTGTGAGTGAACACACTCCGCTACAGCAGCGTCACTCATCCTGTGAGTGAACACACACCACCACAGCATGCTCATCAACACAGCACGATAGCAAGTAATCGCGCTGGCTATCACTCGTACCCAGAGGCCGTCGGGACTTCTGTATCATGTTTCCTCCACTGTTCGTTTGCGTGTTCACACACACACACACACACACACACACACACACACACACACACACACACACACACACACACACACACACACACACACACACACACACACACACACACACAATGTGTGCGTGTGTGTACACTATTCAGATTGGTGTGCAGCAGACACAAGCAGAAACAGACAAGCATCACATAACGATACGCAGTTCGTCAGGCAGACAAACAGAAAATTCGACAGACAGGCAGATGGGGCACTTATATAAAAATGTAGTCAATTCAATAGGCGATATTTTCACTCCTGCCAACATCCGCTGACTGGACAATCAGAGGCAAACTAAATATGCATGCTGGCTCTGGCTCTCTCTCTCTCTCTCTCTCTCTCTCTCTCTCTCTCTCTCTCTCTCTCTCTCTCTCTCTCTCTCTCTCTCTCTCTCTCTCTCTCTCTCTCTCTCTCTCTCTCTCTCTCTCTCTCTCTCTCTCTCTCTCTCTCTCTCTCTCTCTCTCTCTCTCTCTCTCTCTCTCTCTCTCTCTCTCTCTCTCTCTCTCTCTCTCTCTCTCTCTCTCTCTCTCTCTCTCTCTCTCTCTCTCTCTCTCTCTCTCTCTCTCTCTCTCTCTCTCTCTCTCTCTCTCTCTCTCTCTCTCTCTATCATTTCGTCGTCACCTGGGATAAAAAGATGCTTAACCACCACGCTGCCTGACAAGCAAATATGACCGAATTGCAGACCGGTTCCAATGCAAATTTTAACCATGCTGTCAAGACCGTCTCTTTGCCAGGGGAGCCCCAAGCAGCTGCCGTTTTCATTTACAGAGATGTGCGCTGCTAGATCGGGCCATCTCCCAGTGAGCGATGTGGCACTCGACTAATTTACAAGAGTGCCAGAGAGGGGGCCAAGAGGAGTGTAAAACACGGCACTCTATGTTCGCTAGCTTTCTATAGCTATCCCCTCCTTAGCCTGGCGCTTCCCTTAGATAATGGAGTGATAGTGTTAACTGATCACACCTTCAGAGTGATAATATGGAAGGTGGACGAGGCACGAGATGGCTTATGCTAGGTTAGGTTAGGGTGCCACATTGCTTATCTCGGGTTGGCGGAGGTGATACTACTGGTTCCGTTAACTGATTGCGGTGAAATATGCGGCGCCCCGGCTGGGGGGGGGGGACAAGGCTTGTATTATCCACTGATGAAGAGCCATCAGATGAGCACCGATTAGTTAGAGGATGATCCCGCTGCTGCGCGCTCGAGGAGGGCGCGTGCGCCAGAAAGCACTTGGCTCAAGAACGAGTTGAAGGTCTTAAGACTTAAGAACAGTACTAATCTTCCCCCTGTACTTGATCACTGCATAAATAAACCTAACGAAAATAACTGATAAAATGTTGTGTTATTTTTATAACGAGTTGTGACGTCACTGTGACGTCACTGTGACGTCAACATGTTGAAGCCTATATATACAGGTTTTAGAGTCTACTCGTCCAAGAAGCCCTCGTCACCACCGCCAGTAACACTCATCTGGCCGGGTATAAACATCCTGTTTATAAACATTAACCAACACAACATTCGCCTCTCTCCTGATTTCACCGCGAAAATTCAATTCAAAATATGTTTATTAGCTACAAACTCAAGATGTATTTCACGTGTTTTTCCACAGCAGAGTTAAAAATCTTAATTTGACGGCACGCATCCTATTTAAACTTTCATAAGGGAAGCCAAAGTGGCCACTAAGTACGGGTGCAGTAAGAGCCGTCGTTAGGGCTGTCGGCGCCACATTAACAGCCCTCAGCGCCTCCATTAATCAGCTGTGTTGACGGACGCTTCGTGTAACAAACTTGGGAGAAGCTTAACAGAGAACGGGAATCTTTGTTTACATTCTGCTTATAGTTTGACGGATTGTTAGTGAGCATCTGTCCAGTGTCAGGCGCAAGCAGTGTCAATGATTATATATTATATATATTTATATTACACACACACACACACACACACACACACACACACACACACACACACACACACACACACACACACACACACACACACACACACACACACACACACACACGTGTGTAAAAGAGTTGATAATCGCGTCAGTTTACATACCACGAAAATTACGAGCAAATAAAAGTTGTAAAATAGCGTCCACCACCACCTTGGGGTATGCCACCACACCCGTCCACACCTGTGACGGGTATGGTGGCCTACAAGACGGGTGTTGGACACTACACCTGTCCATAAGACCATAAGAACATAAGAACATAAGAACAAAGGTAACTGCAGAAGGCCTTTTGGCCCATACGAGGCAGCTCCTATTCTATAACCACCCAATCCCACTCATATACTTGTCCAACCCGTGCTTGAAACAATCGAGGGACCCCACCTCCACAATGTTACGCGGCAATTGGTTCCACAAATCAACAACCCTGTTACTGAACCAGTATTTACCCATACTGAACCAGTATTTACCCACCACACACATGTGACAAAATAATCCCAATTCTTATAGATGATCCTAAACTCAGAATACAATGCCAATATCTTCAAATTTATTAAATAATTAAAAAGATAGAACCCCATAACTGAAAATGAACATCACAGAAATAAATCAGACATTAAACAACTATAAAGCAATAATTAACTGATGATTAGGCATATAATTAACCAACAAATAACCAAATAATTCGTCAGCCATAAATTTCAACTCGTAAACAAAGAGGCGTCCACTACCCTCCCCAAATTAGTTTCAATATTTATTTGTTTCCAATTTACCTGAAGCCTGTTAAACACTGTTAGTTTATTACATGAAACAGTACATATTATATATATATATATATATATATATATATATATATATATATATATATATATATATATATATATATATATATACATATATATACATATATACATATATATATATATATATACATATATATATACATATATATATATATATATATATATATATATATATATATATATATATATATATATATATATATTTTTTTTTTTTTTTTTTTTTTTCCGTGATTTGCGTGTTCATGGTTCATGGTAGATCGTTCTATTCTTATATGAATTGCTTCAAAGAATTTGTAATCTTCTTGCATCTTGGGTTTTGTCTATTATACAGGTATTTTTGTTCAACATTTCTCTTGTTAGGGTGATATCATGGGCTTGTCTCATGTGATTCCTGGGGGCACCGGATTGAAGATGGCATGTCAAACGCCTCGTCAGTTTGGTCGACGTCATACCTATGTACTTAGATTGAAGGTTACATCCTTCGTGGGGGCAAGTGTACATGTATACAACGCTTGACTGCTGTAGAGGGTTCTCCGTCGGCTTCGGGCTGTTTTTGATAAGGAGTTCGGAAGTCTTCTTGGTTTTGTAGTGAATGGAACGCTTTTTATCCTTTATCATCACATTACTTTGTTTGTTCAAGGTAACACACCCACAACCCTGATGTTGACAAACTCACAACCCTGATGTTGACAAACTCACAACCCTGATGTTGACAAACTCACAACCCTGATGTTGACAAACTCACAACCCTGATGTTGACAAACTCACAACCCTGATGTTGACAAACTCACAATCCTGATGTTGACAAACTCACAACCCTGATGTTGACAAACTCACAACCCTGATGTTGACAAACTCACAACCCTGATGTTGACAAACTCACAACCCTATTGTTGACAAACTCACAACCCTGATGTTGACAAACTCACAACCCTGATGTTGACAAACTCACAATCCTGATGTTGACAAACTCACAACCCTGATGTTGACAAACTCACAACCCTGATGTTGACAAACTCACAACCCTGATGTTGACAAACTCACAACCCTGATGTTGACAAACTCACAACCCTGATGTTGACAAACTCACAACCCTGATGTGGACAAACTCACAACCCGTTGTTGACAAACTCACAACCCTGATGTTGACAAACTCACAACATCGACTCTGGCGTTCTTCTCATTTCCGTTTCCACTATTTATCAATGATTTCGTATTCATCACCATTCATCACGTCCGCCTCTCCCCCTACTCTATACCAGATTATTTTATGCAACTCGACACACTATTTTTCGCCATGAATGAGCATGACAGTGTTTTAATTGGGGGTGATTTGTCACTTGTTAATAGGCTGTACGTAAAGTGCGTTGCTGTGCATTCCTTCGTGCAATTGGACTTGTTGGTCACCAGTACAGGGTACGAAAATGTTGTTGCATTCCTTTGTCTCACTTGTGTTTCCAGCCAACCCGTTCTTGCACTTTCTTACTGTCAATATTGACTTATTAAATACGTGCATGTGAGACATACTATACATACTAGTTTACCTTGAAAAGCTTCATAGAAAACACCGACCTTGCCTAACCTTCTTAGTATGTTAAGATAAGCATCTTATTGCTTCGTAATTAAAATTATTACTTAATCTAATATAGGTATAGGTAGTTATTCAAGGTAAACTAGTATGTATAGTATGTCACATATGCACGTATTTAATAAGTCAATATTGACTATACTAAAGTGCGAGAACGGGTTGTTCTAGCTGCCACTTGTATCCACATGTTGTCTTTTATCTAAATTTAAAGTGGTTGTCCTTGTTCACTTTATTCCCCCTCAGGATTTTGAATGTTGTGATCATATCTCCTCTGTTTCTTCTTAGCTCTAGGGTTAGGGAAGGGGTCTATTTTCTGTGTGTATGTCCTCGTAGGTTAATCCCCGTAGCTCTGAGAAAAATCTTGTTGAGAATTTCGGTACATTTCAAGTTTTGGCTTTATTCGTCACTTGGTACGGGTTCCATGCCGGTGCTGCGTATTGGTCTAACAAATGCTCTGTAGATCGTCCTGAACGAATCGTGATTTAGGTTTGTAAACATTGATCTAATCTTTCCCAGCCTCCCGTATGCTGCTGATGGTACTGTGTGTACGTTAGTCCCTGGTGCCAGTATTGGGAATATATACTTCCCTATCTGTTTCTTTCCTAGTACAAGATTGCGGGTGGAACGCTTTTTATCCTTTATCATCACATTACTTTGTTTGTTCAAGGTAACACACCCACAATCCTGATGTTGACAAACTCACAACCCTGATGTTGACAAGTACTTCTGCAGTCTCCTCCATCAGTCATCATGAGATGACGTATGTCCCAATGATTCTGTTACATTTAGTTGGTCCAGGTTAGCTTAATTTACAGTGACTACAATGTCATCCATTGTTTCTTCCAGAGTTTCATCTTGCAACTATGGTCACCATGTTGGTTCTATTGTAAAGACCTGAAATCTTTTGTCAACTTCCTCACATACCTCCATATTGTTTTCTGTGAGAATTCTCATTATCTCCTCAAACCTGATGGTATTGTATCTCAGTGTTATTTTTCTCTTTATATGGCTACATAATAGCTTTCATTGATCCTTAGCTGTCGCGGCAATGTCATTTTTTCGAATTAAATCTCAGCTTCTCTTCCGACTCTGATGTATTCATTTCTGGTTCTCTTTAGTGACTCTTTATTGTCCTCTGTCTATAGTTCTCCCTTTTCTAGACTTTTATGTTCCTCTCTTCAGATTCCCTGGATAATTGCCTACTAAACCAGGGATTTATTGAACTTTTTATATCCTCCTCCTCCTCCTGTGGTATGAACTGCTTCGTTAAATCGGCACATTTTCGAGCAATACATTTCATTCTCTGACCCCTGGAAACACAACCCAAAACTGTCTCTATTTTCTGCTTGCTACAACTTGTAATAAAGTTGTTACATCTTGGCTTAACGTGTTTAGGACGTATTAGAACGTTGTTACAACTTGCTATATTGGTTGTTATAACTGGTTAGGTGTTAAAACTTGTTCGAACGTTGTACCAACGTCGTAGTTTCGGTGTGTGTGTTTGGCGGATATCTCGTTTGCTCTCTTCCCTTTCAGTTATTCTTCAATTTGACTTGATGCAGAAAGACCTTCACCTTATTGTAGTTGCATATGTCTGTCATCTCTCCTCTTCCTGAACAGGTTTCTTGGTCCAACCAGATACTTCAGCACCACTAGATGTGCTCAAGCGTGATAACACAGTGGCCGCTATAGCTCCTCAACTACTTGGGATGGACGGTAGAGCGACGGTCTCGCTTCATGCAGGTCGGCGTTCAATCCCCGACTATCCAAGTGGTGGAGCACCATTCCTTCCCCACCGTCCCATCCCACATATTTATCCTGATCCCTTCCCAGTGCCATATAGTCATAATGACTTAGCATTTCCTTCAAAAAAGACACACCACTGCTCCTGTGCCAGGTAAGTCCACTACGGGCTCACTATAGCCCGTGCTACTTGCCCCGCTCCTGTGCCAGGTAAGTCCACTACGGGCTCACCATAGCCCGTGCTACTTGCCCCGCTCCTGTGCCAGGTAAGTCCACTACGGGCTCACCATAGCCTGTGCTACTTGCCCCGCTCCTGTGCCAGGTAAGTCCACTACGGGCTCACCATAGCCCGTGCTACTTGCCCCGCTCCTGTGCCAGGTAAGTCCACTACGGGCTCACCATAGCCCGTGCTACTTGCCCCGCTCCTGTGCCAGGTAAGTCCACTACGGGCTCACCATAGCCCGTGCTACTTGGAACTTGTTCGGAGTAGCTGAATCTATAACAACAACAACAACAACAACAGCATTTCCCCTCCTGATCATTCCCATTCCCTCCTCCAGGCTCCTCATACCTCATACCTCATACCTCATACCTCATACCTCAGGTGTTCATACTCCTCCTTTTTCTCAACAGGTGCCATATTTTGGGAAAACAGCAGAAGTAGGGTTACTGGAAGGTGTCCACTTACTCTTGATGGTGCTGTGAAATGCTGTGGTTTAAGAATAGACTTTTCGACATGTCTACCAGTTTGTGTTCATATTTATTCAGTCTATTTCGGTGTGATTGAAATCTCCTAGTAATGGAATTTTTAGCTCTTGTACCCCACTAACGCGCACACACCCTTGCCACTGTGGCTATTTTGTCCAGTACCTTAAGGCAGTACTCGTTCTATATGTACTCTTCTGAGGGCCTTCTGTTTAGTGGGGGGGTGGGGGGGGGGGAATTGTACTCTCCGCTTCCACTAATTCCGTATATATGTGTGTACTTACCTGGATGTGCTTGCAAGGTGTGTACTCACCTATTTGTGCTTGCGGGGGTTGAGCTCTGGCTCTTTGGTCCCGCCTCTCAACTGTCAATCAACTGGTGTACAGGTTCCTGAGCCTACTGGGCTCTTATCATATCTACTGGGACTCTATCATATCGCTTATGCGGGAGCGTACGCGCGCGCATTAGAGACGTAAACAATACATCAGCTGACGACAAGGGGGCCCCGGCTCGTGTGCCCTTATTGACTCTCTGGCTGGAATCAATTACAACAAAAAAAATGGCATTGGAGTTATTGAGATCATATATTGTTTCGTTTTTATTTGAGGCCGTTCGCGAGTGACGAACTAACGGGATGTGGGTGATTTTTGGTGGGGGGGGGAGGGGGAGGTAAGGGAGATAATAGGGGGAGAGAGTAGTGGAGAATGGTAGGGGAGAGGTTGTGGGGAGAGAGAGAGAGAGATAGCAGGTGTCACCTTATAGTTATTTCCAGTACTCTTAGCCTTTAGCCACTGCTAAAGTACAATATCAACTTCCATCTACTGCTAAAAAATGCCTAGTGTTAGCCTCCATCCACTGCTTAAAAAAAATATCAGTGTCAGCCTCTAGCTACTTTTTTTTTTTTTTTTTTTTTTCTACCACAGACGTGGCCACACATTTACAATGCTAAGCAGCATATATACATTTTCTTCTATCCTCCATGGACAGGGTTAGAGAAATGTTAAACATAGAGTTCAGGGGTTTATTGAACACTCAACCACAGAAGGTGCTACTGACAAAGCCCAGTGACACCCTCAACTCACCGAGTGAGAGTGAGTGAGTGAGTGAGTGAGTGAGTGAGTGAAACCTGCAGCTGAATCGCCGTAGACTTTTACATCATTCGGGTTAAACCGCAAATGTACCTAATATGTTAATAAAAAAAAAAAAAACTTAGGGAGCAATCAATAGGTAATTCTTGACACACACTGTACTCCCCTTCAGCTAGTCTAGGGTAGCTGCACAAATGATGTAAATAAATATGTTAATACGACAAAATACTGCGATGAACAGTTACAATTGTTATCTATGCTTGAGGTTATCTTGAGATGATTTATTCGGGGCTTTTTAGTGTCCCCGCGGCCCGGTCATCGACCAGGCCTCCACCCCCAGGAAGCAGCCCGTGACAGCTGACTAACACCCAAGTACCTATTTTACTGCTAGGGAACAGGGGCATAGGGTGAAAGAAACTCTGCCCATTGTTTCTCGCCGGCGCCTGGGATCGAACCCAGGACCACAGGATCACAAGTCCAGCGTACTGTCCGCTCGGCCGACCGGCTCCTATGCTAGTGATGAAGGCTTTTCAACGAGGAGAAAAACTTGTCCCTATTTGACACCTTCGACAAGATATGTTGCATTATCATGACAGTGAATATAATGTCAACACAACACACAGTTTCATCATATACTTCACCCACCTACCTACCCCCCCCCCCTTCTCTCTCTCTCTCTCTCTCTCTCTCTCTCTCTCTCTCTCTCTCTCTCTCTCTCTCTCTCTCTCTCTCTCTCTCTCTCTCTCTCTCTCTCTCTCTCTCTCTCATCTCTCTCTCTCTCAACCTCCAGGCCTCCGTCTATCATCATAAATTTTCAAGCACGGATTATTCCGCATCGCCATAAATTTGTATACGAAATTTGATTTACGAGTGAGGTGGGTGGAGCCGAGGACACTCAATCGCTCACACACACCCATTCCTCGCTCGATACCTCTCAGAGGATAGGTATGGGGTGCATAATAAAGAACCTCTAAAAGAATCTATCCCTGTCCACCGTCCCCTGGGCTTAAGGCCCCTAGTGGAGCAGCCCGTCCTCCTAAGATTTCCCAACGTACTAAAGTACCCCCTCTATCCTAACCAGAGGACCCAAAACAGAAAACGGGAGAATGTGTCACATTCGCGAGCCGCTTCCATTTTCGAGTACGACGATTTTTGGTCTTAGATGGAGTATACGTCAAAATGCGACGTTCTATGAGGAGGACAGATTGAGTGGAAAGCCAAAGAAATAAGTAGTGTGATGCATAGGTTTCGGCACCTCTACCCGCTATCTGGGCGGGTCAGTAATTAGATTCCTGGTGATAGCTAATCAGCACTAACTCCAGTTTGGTGAGGTTTTTGGTATTTGACCCTAAAGGGCGATTTAGTTGGGCAGCGACACTCATCCTCTGAGTATACATGCAGAGCCTGTAAGTAGAGCTCTCCCTAACAGGAAGAAAATCCTACGGATTGTTGATAGTTATGCATTTGAGAGAGAGAGAGAGAGAGAGAGAGAGAGAGAGAGAGAGAGAGAGAGAGAGAGAGAGAGAGAGAGAGAGAGAGAGAGAGAGAGAGAGAGAGAGAGAGAAGAGAGAGAGAGAGAGAGAGAGAGAGAGAGAGAGAGAGAGAGAGAGAGAGAGAGAGAGAGAGAGAGAGAGAGAGAGAGAGAGAGAGAGAGAGAATTTACAGCTCTTGCAGTTTCACCAGGGTCCTTATATGATATTTCCCTATGAGATAGTTTCACAGAACATTCTCATGAAATAAATGAGTCTCTAGGAGCAGGCTACAAATGAGCTGAGGTAGGATAACAGCTCTTGCTTGCACTTTCACCAGATACGTCATTTGACAGCCCTTATGAACCCTTGCCTTAGTTACAAAAAATAAAGAAGAGAGATACAAGACAATAGCTAAGAAGGAGAGACTGGTAGTGTTGAAGGAACTGTTCATAATGAACAACATATCAAGATGAACACCTCATCTGGTGTTCTTCCTACTGGGTTTAAGACTGGCTGCTATTGGGGCATGTTCATTGTTCATAATGAACAACATATCAAGATGAACACCTCATCTGGTGTTCTTCCTACTGGGCTTACGACTGGCTGCTATTGGGGCATGTTCATTGTTCATAATGAACAACATATCAAGATGAACACCTCATCTGGTGTTCTTCCTACTGGGCTTAAGACTGGCTGCTATTGGGGCATGTTCATTGTTCAGAATGAACAACCCAGTGGGTCCTAAACACAAGGAAGTGTTTTAACTCGACGTTTCGCTCCGTCCTGGACCAACATTAAGGCCTGTTTCCAGGACGGTACGAAACGTCGCCACTTCGTATACTGTCAGACCTGTTGGCTGGGTGTCCGATTGGTCAGCCCCGTTATTGTGGGGTTCTGCCTATGGCGGGGTGTTCTCACTCTTGTATGTACATACATTATGTAGAATAGATAGAATGGCTATCTATTCCTCATACATTAATATATATATAATTATGAACAAGACAAAAATGTAACTAGGGTTTACTTTCAGTAATCCCTTGCAACAAGTATACTCAGTATACTCACGAAGGATTACTTTGCAGAGTTGTTAGAGATTGCATTAAGTCAGGTTATGGCCGCTGAAGTGAACAATATACTTGTCTAGTGAACACGTTAACAATGCAATCATTACTCCTCTAACGCATCAAATGTGGCCCTTGATATATCCCCTCCCCACCCCCCACCCCCACCCCCAGGCACTGTATAACACGGTATACTGCATGTTGTATATACCTTTTGCTGGGCCGTATCTCCTGTCATCATTGATATATCCCTCCTATTGTTGGGTTCTGGTATATATGCCCCATTCCCCACGTATGCTGTCATTCCATGTTTGCTGTGTGTGTGTGTGTGTGTGTGTGTGTGTGTGTGTGTGTGTGTGTGTGTGTGTGTACATCGATAGTGCTTTATTTTGTTAAATATTTGTGCGTGTGTGATGTGTTTTTCGCTCCAGATAAATGTGTTTCATTTTTCCCTGCTGTGTCGCTCTATTCCCCTTGTTTGTCTAATGTGTGCATTTGATGCTTTTGTTGGAACGACCAATATCTCACTCCCCCCTCCAACACACGTGCCTCGTTATTGTCGCTTCCTTCTCCATATATATATATATATATATATATATATATATATATATATATATATATATATATATATATATATATATATATATATATATAAATATACTATAAAATATAGTATATTTTCGTAGCAGTCTTTCTTGTAAACATATGTTGTTAAACATGACCGAAAAAGTAAGATTAATAATTCTAACACGAATTATATATATATATATATATATATATATATATATATATATATATATATATATATATATATGCATTTAAGGCTTTCCAACGACACGAAACATCACGAAAGTGTCATAACTTTAGAATACCAACGGGAGTGTGAAAATTGATACGATTTTATGTACTTGTGTGGGGTATGTTTATATATTTAGGTGCGCGTGGCTATGTAGATTTTGGCCAGGTGGAAGGTGGTCGTTCAGGTCGTTTAGGGGGCGACAAGAGGTGGCTATACGCCGCACCCAGGAATGTAATCACAAGCAGGATGTATTTACATATCGGAAAGCCATTTAACCTGCTTGTGAGCACAACCAGTGTTACGAGGCGTCATGGGTCATGTTTTGAGCAAGTATACAAATGTGAATACACACACACACACACACACACACGCTCTCGCTCTCTCATACACACAATACATAATAAAAGAAATGCGAAGGATACGGTGGAGGAGAACAGTAAAAAAATGCAAATGGTCACCTCACCTTGAGGTTACCTTGAGGTGCTTCCGGGGCTTAGCGTCCTGGTTGATACCTGGTTGATGGGGTTCTGGGAGTTCTTCTACTCCCCAAGCCCGGCCCGAGGCCAGGCTTGACTTGTGAGAGTTTGGTCCACCAGGCTGTTGCTTGGAGCGGCCCGCAGGCCCACATACCCACCACAGCCCGGTTGGTCCGGCACTCCTTGGAGGAATAAATCTAGTTTCCTCTTGAAAATGTCCACGGTTGTTCCAGCAATATTTCTTATGCTTGCTGGGAGGACGTTGAACAACCGCGGACCTCTGATGTTTATCCCCGCGGCCCGGTCGTCGACCAGGCCTCCTGATTGCTGGACTGATCAACCAGGAGGCCTGGTTGATCAGGATCAACCTGATCACACACAAACTCAAGAAACAGAGACTTGGTGAAAACAGAACCACAGGGCACAAAGAGATTACAGAAACGAATGGCAGAACAAATGAGAAGAAGGAAAACATGAATTCAAGGAATACATACTTGCTGAGAAAAGCCAATTAACAGACTAAGTGAGAAATGTGGAAGAGACCTTCTTAAGTTAGAAAGAACAAATAAGAAAAACCCAAGACATAGATACAGGACAATATAAGGAAAGGTTGAAATACAGAAAATGGGAATACATAAGCCCAAAATTTGTTATAGTCAGTTGTCAACCACCAAACGCCCAAAGCATGAATATAAAAAAGATGATTTAAAACAGGGAAAACACACATCATTCTATGACCTAACTGAGACCACAAACGAAACCAAGCTTGAACCTTGCCCTGAAATGGCTACTGGAGTTTAATAGGAGCAAGTGTAAAGTGATGGAAAAGGGAATTGGAGATTGGTGACAAAAGCGACAGTACACAATGAAGGGAAGTACCTCCCTCTACACAATGAAGGGAAGTACTTCCCTCTACACAATGAAGGGAAGTACTTCTCTCTACACAATGAATGGGAAGTACCTCCCTCTACACAATGAAGGGAAGTACTTCCCTCTACACAATGAAGGGAAGTACTTCTCTCTACACAATGAAGGGAAGTACCTCCCTCTACACAATGAAGGGAAGTACTTCCCTCTACACAATGAAGGGAAGTACTTCTCTCTACACAATGAAGGGAAGTACCTCCCTCTACACAATGAAGGGAAGTACTTCCCTCTACACAATGAAGGGAAGTACTTCTCTCTACACAATGAAGGGAAGTACCTCCCTCTACACAATGAAGGGAAGTATCTCCCTCTACACAATGAAGGGAAGTACCTCCCTCTACACAATGAAGGGAAGTACCTCCCTCTACACAATGAAGGGAAGTACCTCCCTCTACACAATGAAGGGAAGTACCTCCCTCTACACAATGAAGGGAAGTACCTCCCTCTACACAATGAAGGGAAGTACTTCCCTCTACACAATGAAGGGAAGTACCTCCCTCTACACAATGAAGGGAAGTACCTCCCTCTACACAATGAAGGAGAACTACCTCCCTGTAACAACCCTACAAAAAGACCTGGGAGTGAACAGAACACCAAACATCTCTCCGGCGGCACATATAAACAGGATAACATCAGCAGCATATTGTATGCTAGAAAAAGTTAGAACACCATTCAGGAACGTTAATAAAGAGGCTTTTAGATCACTGTACATCACCTACACGAGACCAGTTTCTTTTATTATTATTTTCTACCTCAGACGTGGCGAGTCTTAGACCATGTCGCCTGTCGTGAAATTACCAGCTAAACACATAAGGAACTAGTAAAAGTTCGTCTCAAAACTGCAAGGGATAGGTTATGAAGAGAGACTGAATGAACTAAACCTGATAACGCCAGAAAAAGAGAGACATTATCGAGACATACAAAATACTCAGCAAGATTGACAGAGTGAATAGAGGAAGTTTTCACAATAAATACCCATAGAACAAGGGGGGCATATGTGGAAGCTAGACTTAGGTGAGGCATAGAAGTATTATAAAGGTTGCAGGCTGTAGAAGCAATCTTCAATCATAATTCTAAAAGCAGATCAGATAGGGAAATAAGCCAGGATTCATTGCTTAAGACAACCAGCGGCTAGGAAGGTGGGGCCCAAGAGTTAATGCTCGATTTGCAGGCACAAATAGGCGAGTAGGAATAGGCGAGTACACAGACACATGCAGTCCCTGAACTAAGAAAGAAATACGGTATGGCTGAATACGGTGGCAGGGGAGGTGGGGGGGGGTGTCGAGGTAGGGGAGGGAGGGAGAGATAAGGGGAGGGGAGGAGATAAGGGGAGGGGGGGGGGAAGGGAAGACTCAGCCAAAGAGGGCTGGCTTGGTCATCAGTGTGTGTTTGCCGAGACACGATAAAACACAGCTAATTACTTCTCAAACTGTTGACTCAAGGAAAAGAAACATTGGGCTGTTCTAAAAACCTTTGATTGTATAATTTGCTGATCTTTGCGATGCGGCTGAGGTGAGTCAAGAGGGAAAAATGCCCACGAAAGCGCGTTGCTTTTACAGTCAGGCAGCGATGGGTGTGTGTAGATGACCCGGCCTCCGTCAGCCAGTGGAAGCCCTCACAGCATCTTCCTTTGGCGTCTCTCCCTCACAGCCCAACGCGGTCCTGATTGGTCGAAACCTCAGGGGAATAGGTGGTGGTGGTGATAGTGGTGATGGTGGTGCATACCTGTGTCTACGGGGGAGTGAGGTCTAGCTCCTTATGCCCTTGTTGTACCTGTTGAATCACACCAAAATAGTGAGCTATTGCTAGTGTGATAGTGAGCTATGTAAGCTATGTAATAGTGAGCTATGCAGCTATTTTGTCGGTCAAATTTCTTTGTCGAACCTGGCCTTAAAGTTCTGAATGGAGGTGGCTTCCACAACCTCGTTTAGTGCATTCCACCACCTGTATAGGGCAAAAGTATTCACTTACATTCCTTTAGCTCATTTGCGAATGAAAGTATTCCCTTACGTTCCTTCAACTTTACAAGCATTATGCCTGCAAAGTTGAAGTTGGTTAACTTATAAAGTTATAAGTTATAACTTCAAGTTATACACTTGACGTTTGAGATACAACATCCTCCAATATCCCCGAGGCGATCTGCTATCAGTCAGTGATCGACGAGGTTATTGCTGCCACACAACTGTGACCCAACCCTTAGGTCAGGTCAACAGAATCGTCGGAACAACTCTCAAACAGGACAAGAGTGGCATGGGGCTCTCTGTGGCCCCCTTAAGGATTAAAGATCAATTCCTTAGAGAATGATAATTCTTCTGCTTCCTATTCTTTGTCTACGAGTGTGGCTTGTGAAGCCACACTCCACCGTTCTCTGGATCTGGCAAGATGGAATGTGGATGGAAGTAGTATGTGTGGATCATATCTTCAGGTTATCTTCAGATGATTTCGGGGCTTAGCGTCCCCGCGGCCCGGTACTCGACCAGGCCTCCTTTTTGTTACACACACCCAGGAAGCAGCCGCCCGTAGCAGCTGATCAACTCCCAGGTACCTATTTACTGCTAGGGTGAAAGAAACTCTGACCATTTGTTTCCGCCTCCACCGGGGATCGAACCCGGAACCTCAGGACTACGAATCCTAAGCGCTGTCCACTCAGCTGTCAGGCCTCTATATGGATACTTCCATATGGATTGAAGTATCTTATAGACTAAATATAGTTGAATTGGGAGACATGTGGGATATAAGATATTTCCTACTCATGTCTGCTCACTGTACCTTGGGTTACCTTGAGGTGCTTCCGGGGCTTAGTGTCCCCGCGGCCCGGTCGTCGACCAGGCCTCCGTAGGTCACATAGGCGTTCTAACTACATCTAGAATAACATCGATTTGACTCTGATTGTATTAGCCAAGCAACAAGGAACCTTAGTTCATTTTTACCCAATTATCAAGCATGAGATAAGGACCCTCTGCCTATCAGAATAGACACACTAGTCCATCAAAGATGTGCTAAGATGGACTCCGACACTGAGATCTTTATACCAGCTTTGGTAGTTGTGGGAGAAGGTCCAAGACCTCAGAAGTCTCAGTGTCATCTTAGGTCTTCGATCAGTAAAAGGTCTGAGGTTGATCACAATCATCATTCTCAAATCACAATCGACTTGAGAATAGTCCAGGACGGACCGAAACGTCGTTGTCCCTTCACCTTCTAGTGTGTGGTCTGGTCAACAAAGGTCCTGAGGTCTTCGATCAGTAAAAGGTCTGAGGTCTTCGATCAGCAAAAGGTCTAAGGTCTTCGATCGGCAAAAGGTCCAAGATCTTCGATCAGCAAAAGGTCTAAGATCTTCGATCAGCAAAAGGTCTAAGATCTTCGATCAGCAAAAGGTCTAAGATCTTCGATCAGCAAAAGGTCTAAGGTCTTCGATCAGCAAAAGGTCTGAGGTCTTCGATCAGCAAAAGGTCTAAGGTCTTCGATCAGCAAAAGGTCTAAGATCTTCGATCAGCAAAAGGTCTAAGATCTTCGATCAGCAAAAGGTCTTCGATCAGCAAAAGCAGCCACAAGTTTAGCTGGAGAACTCCTGTCGCTCCCATAACTACAAGCTATTGTAGAAAGGCTGCGGTGCTCGTAACTGTGAAAATATCTATCCGGAAAGTAGTGGGATTGCTTGCACGTCCACACTAGCGTTAAGAGAGGACTCTACAATCACCGGGGTAAAAGCATCACCTGCGTGTTTCATCTCCAGGTGAGAGTAGAGGAACGGAGAACTGTATTATTTCCCTGTAATGAAGAAAAATATGAAGTGACCATCAGTGCAAGTACAAGAAGATCTTCACGCCGGCCCAAGATCGCTTCAAACAACGTTTCTGGTAAACAGTGAGATTGTCTTGGGTTGCAAGGCGCATCTGTCATCCCACAAGAACATAATGACTGTTAATCTTCAGCTTGAAGGCAACATTTGTAAAACCTCTAATGTCCTCCCGGCCTCCGTCTTGCTTACTCTCACATTTTTAGTTAAATCAAGTCATTGCATAAAAATGATATTTTCTTATTTTGAGCGCTAGCCACAATAGTTTAATGTCACTGGAGACTTGATTCCTGCTTGCTATACCCTTCATTCTTATAGTACGGATGCGTTCTCGACTCGCAATTGTGAATTCAGGGTTCGAATCCCGGGCGGGACAGAAATGGTTGGGCGCGTTTCGTATCACCCAATGCTCCGTGTTCACCTAGCAGTAAAATAGGTAGCCAGGAGTTAGCTTGTTTCGATTGTTCCCGCCGGAGGCAGCTAGTTTATTGTGCACCCCATACTCATCCTGTGAGCGGTAGCGCAATAAAGATTACAGAGGGCGCAAAAGGTCTTTATTGAACCTCAACGGAGATTATTACATTGACAATTTCATCTATCCTTCACACCTTATAATTACAATGTCAGCTAGTTACAGAAAATGGTCTATTTCAAGAGCTATATATTTACAGTTTATCATTCTACTTTAATGGTAGGTCTTATCGCTAATACAGAATTGTTTGAGCAATGGAAATATTGCAGTCATAGGGGAGCTTCTGTCTGTTATTAGTCATTCACAATACACTACTTGCTTCTTAAGGTCATATGTCGTTTATCTACTGGAACCGAAATATGGATACAGTGCAAGGATTTCAGGTATTTTATCCTTAGTAATAAGATAGGTTTGCCATATCATACAACGTGAGTTTAGATTTATCTCTAAATGGCTCAATTTTACTACAATCCAAGATATCAAGTGTGTGTCCCTGTCTTTGTCCACACACTTCACACTTTACTTCACCTAGATCCTTATACAAGCCGAACTGCCAGAGATACTTGTAGCCAAGTCTTATACGAGCTGTGACAACATCTGTTAGTCTACTGACTTTGTTACTTGCCCCATACACATGTTTTACTTCACACATTTCATTGTGATGAACAATGGACCTGCTAGTTCCAGTTTGCACTGTTCTACTTTCTTCAAATTCATCCAAGAGTTCTCGTCTAATGACACTTTTAAGGGACCTATTTGATAACTCAAGATTCCGTTCAATACTGTCTTTATTTACTGCAACCTTAGCAAGGGCGTCAACTTTGTCATGTTCCTGCAGGCCAATGTGAGAAGGAATCCACAACATTTTGATACTTACCCTCTTGCTAAGTATACTTATGTATCTATGTCTGGCTTCTAAGACAAGCACGTTATTACTTGATTGTAAACTATTTATTGCTCGTAGTGAGGAAAGGGAGTCGGAAATTAAGTAATCACTTTCAGTGTTGTCAATGATTTCGAGTGCTACCAGTATTGCTACCAACTCAGCTTGCATTGTGGACGCCCAGTTACAACCCGTCCTCTTAAAAATAACGTCGCTTTTCGCCCGTATGCGCGGCGCTATGGCTAAAAATGGACGTAATTTGAAATGAAATCGGCTCACGAAAGTGACGTACTGTCCCGTTTTCTGTTTGAGTCTTCCGGCTTACTCGGTTAGGTTAGGAGAGGAAACTTTCAATTATCGGTTTTTATGACGTTTTGAAAGTTTAGAAGACTTTCCTGCCCTCCTAACCTACCAGAGGTCCCTTAACTAGCTGCTTTGGAAAAAAAATCTAAAATTTATTTTCATTTTTTTTAATTTTCAAATTACGTCCATTTTCGGCCATACAGGGTAAACGGCCAAATTCAGACGTAATTTATAAGTGGAGTGTTGTTGTTGTTAAAGATTCGCTACCTGGAACATAAAGTTCCCAGCAGCACGGGCTATGGTGAGCCCGAAGTGGACAGGGGGGTTGTTTGTGATTAGTTTCTTGGTGGGGTATGCAGGCGTCAGGTTATCAAAAGGTACTCTCTGCCAGGGTGGAAGAAAGTGCTGTACTCGTTCGTCTGAAAATACATCGTGCAGTCCCATCATTTTAATACGAGTGGCTGTTCTTTGAACCCATTTAGACTCGCTGGTTCCATTACCTATGTATTCTAACAGTTCAACTGACACAATGGTTCCCTTACCTATGTATTCTAACAGTTCAACTGACACAATGGTTCCATTACATATGTATTCTAACTGTTCAACTGACACAATGGTTCCATTACATATGTATTCTAACTGTTCAACTGACACAATGGTTCCATTACATATGTATTCTAACTGTTCAACTGACACAATGGTTCCATTACATATGTATTCTAACAGTTCAACTGACACAATGGTTCCCTTACATATGTATTCTAACTGTTCAACTGACACAATGTTGCTTTTGTTATCATGCAGAAGCTTTAGTCCCATCGTAAGGTTGATTTCAAATATTCCATCTTGACTGCAATGTATATTTAATATTTTTCGTGTATTGAGAAGTTTGGTAATTTATAGTACAACCAAATATAATTCTAAAGAGATTCGCATCCTGGTTGAGGGTAGGGTCGGTCGAGCGGACAGCACACTGGACTTGTGATCCTGTGGTCCCGGGTTCGATCCCGGGCGCCGGCGAGAAACAATGCGCAGAGTTTCTTTCACCCTATGCCCCTGTTACCTAGCAGTAAAATAGGTACCTGGGTGTTAGTCAGCTGTCACGGGCTGCTTCCTGGGGGTGAAGGCCTGGTCGAGGACCGGGCCACGGGGACACTAAAGCCCCGAAATCATCTCAAGATAACCTCAAGATAGGGGATCTGTAATTCTACCTTAGGGAGGAGGGGAGGGGGCTGGATATAAGCCTAACATGTACTATATATATATATACATGCTGCCAGTTCCCTCACACAATTAACAATTATTAAATTATTATTAATTTGTTGATGCTGTAAATATAATTTTCTCCGTGTTTACATATAGACCCCAAGCATAGCCTAAAGGATATAATTTCGCCTAATTCTCTTCTGCTTATCGTTGATATGAATTTCTTACATTTTTTATTTTTACATAAAATATAAAAGTAGTGTGGCGAGCCAATATTTACTAGCGTAGTGATACGCAACATGGCACTCGGCTTTATCAACGAATACTAAAACATAGAGGCAATTCTCCAGTCACCAGAGTTTACAAAGTTTACGTACTAAAGGGTATACAAAAGATTCTGTGGCACACTGACAACAGGAAATATTGGGCTGAGATTCCCGTACGCGTCGTGTCATGCAAAATTCGAGGGAATGTGATATTTCAGGCAGGAGTAGTTATGTAGGCCTGTATGAGACATAGGTACCATTAGAGGAGTGGAATCCCCCCCCCCCTCCCCATCCCTATAAGAGGAGCTGCAGAGAGAGATAAGCAGAAGGAAACTCAGGAGAAAATATCGAGACATTAATGGGATCAAACACTCATTCCTGGAGACCCATTGTATCTTTGAGAAGAAAAAAACAAGGCTTAAAGTTACTGGGATTTCGTTGTAGAGGAGAGGCGGATCCCCAGCACTAGCTCTTTTCTTTCCCCTCACTCTGAACATGTTGACCTCTCTTCCCCTCTCCTTTCAATTCCTCTTCCTCTCCCACATTAGTAGTAGTAAGCGTGGGCCTCCATCAGTCTCAGGAGACTATGGAGTTGCGCTCTGGTTGTCGGTCTGGAATGGCCTCTCCAGGGCGCAATGCCAGGGTGGGTTGATACGTCAGCATAACACAAAGATCATGAATGAAGATGGTATCACAAATAAATTAAGGGAACTACTGCGGAGGGTACACGAACAGAAGCCACAGACACTGGAGACACGAACACAATTCACTGATATCACAGGGTGGTGGTGGTGGAGGAGGGGGGAAGAGGGGGTTACTATTGCAAGTACTTGCAAGTGGTTAGTATCAGAGAGAAGCAACAGGAGTGAAGGTAGAGTAGCGCTGATGAGACAGATGCGATTAAATGTTTATACAATAACTGAGAAACAGTCAATTCACAGGAAGCTCAGCACAGCGGTGGTCTCACACAGCAGACACAACTTGCCACAAACACAGCAAGAGTCCAAGGGCAGAATACGACGAGAGCAGCATATACTGACTAAGTATCACACAGAGAGCAGCATATACTGACTGAGTATCAGAGAGCAGCATCAGTTTAAAGTTACTATTCCTCGGCGACTTAAATCAATGAACAGGACAACGAAGGATCCCACTGGATCAGTAGATGAACGTGGAGAGCAAAACTAGTGGATGCTAAAATAAGTATTTTCTAAACCAGCATGTGATGCAGCCAGCAGGCTTGGATGAACACATGCCAGGAATGCAAGATCTAGGAGACACCGCGGGCTTAGAACAACTTTGAGGTCTGTCAGACCTCAATCACTGAATGGCTTACATAAACGCAAGCGTAAAATTTAATTAGTTTTTTTGCTCGTCCAAGCCGACCCAAAGACGCATTCATCAGTTTTAACGGACTGTGAATCAACATCGATGTTTTCCTATATATAAATTATTATTTTATATTAGAATTTTGTTTATAGGTAAGCCAAAATTAGCCAAGGGTAGGAGTTAAGGTTCTATTAGTGATAGTTTGTATTTGTAGTACGTGGGTGAAGCATTGACAGTGTTGTGGTTCGAACAGAGGAGGTCAGCGAAGCACTGTTCGAGAAACAATCGAACACTATCATTTGAGTGTCGTGTGTATAGCGTTTTGTCATCATAAACTTGGGGTTAGTCTTCTGGATTAACGATCGCCTGGCCTTTGTTAACGAGTCTAACTGCTTCACTCTGCCCTCATCAGCAAAGGCCAAATGCTCGTTAATCCTCCCACTAAACGAGGGATTTAGTGCGTGTTCAGAGGTTTGTTTTGGGGTTCAGAGCGTGAAGAGGGAGCAGGACGGACCATAGGACCGTCGGGAGGCGACACAGCACTACCTTGAGGTTACCTTACCTTACCCACGGGCTCACCATAGCCCGTGCTACTTGGAACTTTCTTCCAGGTAGCGAATCTTTAACAACAACAACTTACCTTACCTTGTGGCAATGTTAAATGGGATTCTTGTACTGTTGTATGTCTATTTGTACTCACTGAATTTGTGCGCCCCTTGAGGGACTTGAAGTAGAGGGGGGTAGAAATAGCCTAAGCTGCTCTATCCCTTTGAGATGTATTTATTGCTTATCTCAATAAACATACTTGAACTTGAACTTGAACCTTACCTTGAGGTGCTTCCGGGGCTTAGCGTCCCTGCGGCCCGGTCGTCGACCAGGCCTCCTGGTTGCTGGACTGGTCAACCAGGCTGTTGAACGCGGCTGCTTTCGGCCTAACGTACGAATCACAGCCTGGCGCCAGATTTACGAAAGCATTTACGCAAGCACTTACGAACGTGTACATCTTTCCTCAATCTTTTGACGGCTTTGGTTACATTTATTAAACAGTTTACAAGCATGAAAACTTGCCAATCAACTGTTGTTACTGTTATAAACAGCCTCCTGGTGCTTCGGAGCTCATTAACTGTTTAATAAATGTAAACAAAGCCGCTAAAGATTGAGAAAAGATGTACAGGTTCATAAGTGCTTGCGTAAGTGCTTTCGTGAATCTGGCCCCTGGTCGATCAGGTATTCTTTGGAGTTGCTATACCTCACATCTTACAGGGAAAGAACAGGAAGGTACAGACACGTAAGAAGTTCACTTCATATATTCTTTGTTCCTTTCCTCTCTTTCCTTCTCTCTCTCCTCTCATCGTTCTTCTCCCTCTCACTGAAAAAGCACAACAGAGGAGCACATAAAAAAAAATCTTTTCATTTAAAGTGACAAGACCAAATTGACTTTCAAATACGTGCACGATTTTTGGAAGGTAGAAAGAGAAGAACGTAGGAAAATAAGAAGTGAAGATTTTCGATAAAAGGCTGAGAAGAGGAACTGGTAAATGTTGGAGGAGGAGAGAATAGCGAGGAATGGCTATTAGAAATTGGAAAGAATGGTGGAAATGGGAGAAAGTGAACGTGAATTGATGTGGGAAGTAGGTAGAGGGGAAGGGAGAAAAGGGGGGAAATGGAGGGAGAGAGTAGGAAGTGAAAGAAGGGAGAGAGAGAGAGAGAGAGAGACGGGGAGGGGGGATAGGTAGAGACGGTGATAAAGAGGAGTGGGAGGTTGAGAGAGGGAGGAGGATAGAGGGATGGGGGAGATAGAGGGAGAAGGGGGAGAGAGGGAAGGGGGAGATGGGAGGGGGGGGGGAGATAGAGGGAGGGGGGGGGGAGATGGGGGGGGAGGATGGAACGTGCAGAGCGGTGAGGGCGCACCTCACCCGGCTAACGAGCCTGGACTAGGTCATTAGATATTCATTAGTGTACTGCCGCTTTGTGTCCAAGACACACACACACACACACACACACACGCACACACACACACACACACACGCACACACACACATACACACACACACACACACACACACACACACACACACACACACACACTGACCATAAGAGGTGCGTGATGACCTTTTAGGGAGAGAAATTAGCCTCTTACTCTCAGACCGTCTCTTTCACCCCTCTTAAGGAAGGGGAGGAGCAGCAGGTGGAAGAGAGGTGATGGGAAAGGAGGAGGTGGAAGAGAGGTGATGGGAAAGGAGGAGGTGGAAGAGAGGTGATGGGAAAGAAGGAGGTGGAAGAGAGGTGATGGGAAAGGAGGAGGTGGAAGAGAGGTGATGGGAAAGGAGGAGGTGGAAGAGAGGTGATGGGAAAGGAGGAGGTGGAAGAGAGGTGATGGGAAAGGAGGAGGTGGAAGAGAGGTGATGGGAAAGGAGGAGGTGGAAGAGAGGTGATGGGAAAGGAGGAGGTGGAAGAGAGGTGATGGGAAAGGAGGAGGTGGAAGCAGTGGATGAATACAGGGTGAAAGTTGATAAAACAAGGTTCTATAGGAACAAATATGTTCCTATAAAATCCTATAAGAAATAAGAAACGTCTGTATGTACCATTTATATCTGTAGAATCGAGCCATTAGCTCTTAGACCCCGCCTTTCTAACCAATTTATTTTTCCTCTATGTCTAGTACATATATTTCTGTCTAACACACACACACACACACACACACACACACACACACACACACACACACACACACACACACACACACACACACACAGAGGAAGCAGTCCGTAGCAACTGTCTAACTCCCAGGATCCTATTTACTGCTAGGTGAACAGGCCCATCAGGGTGAAAGAAACTATGCCTATTTGTTTCTGCCTCTGCCGGGGATCGAACCCGGGCCCTTAGGACTACATCCCCCGAGCGCTGTCCACTCAGCCGCGAGGCTCCAAAAGCTGTGTGTATGTGTGTGTGTGTGTGTGTACTCACCTTTTGTGCTTGCGGGGGTTGAGCTCTGGCTCTTTGGTCCCGCCTCTCAACTGTCAATCAACGGGTGTACAGGTTCCTGAGCCTATTGGACTCTATCATATCTACATTTGAAACTGTGTATGGAGTCAGCCTCCACCACATCACTGCCTAATGCATTCCACCTGTTAACTACTCTGACACTGAAAAAGTTCTTTCTAACGTCCCTGTGGCTCATGTGGGTACTCAGCTTCCACCTGTGTCCCCTTGTTCGTTTACCACCCGGGTTAAATAAGCTATCCTTATCTACCCTGTTAATTCCCCTGAGAATTTTATATATGGTGATCATGTCTCCCAGAGTTCTTCTGTCTTCCAGTGTCGTGAGGTACATTTCACGCAGCCTTTCCTCGTAACTCATGCCTCTTAGTTCTGGGACTAGTCTGGTGGCATATCGAACGCTTGCGTGAATAAGCACCATCCCATGTATACATTTCTCCTGGATATGAACGCATGTATACTTGCGTGCATGATACAGTGAATGTTATCCCCCCCCCCTACACACACACACACACACACACACACACACACACACACACACACACACACACACACACACACACACACACACACACACACACACATGTACGTGACCGTTAGTCGGCTGTCTTTGTCGGGGCTGAACAAAGACAGTGATTCTTTGTTTCTCCATTTAGTTACTGTAAGTTGCATAATGCACAAGCTTAGCTTATTCATCATCATCTTTACTCATCGCTTTAGTATTGTTCCCCTTCTCTGTAATCAATATATATATATATATATATATATATATATATATATATATATATATATATATATATATATATATATATATATATATGTCGTACCTAATAGCCAGAACGCACTTCTCAGCTTACTATGCAAGGCCCCATTTGCCTAATAAGCCAAGTTTTCATGAATTAATGTTTTTTCGACTACCTAACCTACCTAACCTAACCTAACCTACCTTTTTCGGCAACCTAACCCAACCTAACCTATAAAGATAGGTTAGGTTAGGTTAGGTAGGGTTGGTTAGTTTCGGTCATATATCTACGTTAATTTTAACTACAGTAAAACAAAATTGACCTCATACATAATGAAATGGGTAGCTTTATCATTTCATAGGAAAAAAAATAGAGAAAATATATTATTTCAGGAAAACTTGGCTTATTAGGCAAATCGGGCCTTGCATAGTAGGCTGAGAAGTGCGTTCTGGCTACTAGGTACGACATATATATATATATATATATATATATATATATATATATATATATATATATATATATATATATATATATATATATATATATATATATAATACCTAACTTATGACATTAAACAGTGTTAAGACAGCTGTTATGTTAGACAGCTGACTAACACCCAGGTACCTATTTTACTGCTAGGTAACAGGGGCATAGGGTGAAAGAAACTCTGCCCATTGTTTCTCGCCGGCGCCTGGGATCGAACCCAGGATCACAGGATCACAAGTCCAGAGTGCTGTCCGCTCGGCCGACCGGCTCCCCAACAACTTTTCACTCCCATCCCCATAACTTTAACACTTTCAGTGATGTTTTTCTTTAAATGTTATGATAGCAGCATGTCCTCCATCTTCTCGTGGCTACGATATCCACCGATTGATTCCATGAGGGAAGGTTTGTAGATTTTTCTATATTGTTGCCGCCGGAGGGGGCTAGTTTATTGTGCACCCCATACCCATCCTGTGAGCGGTAGCGCAAAAAGCATTACAGAGGGCACAAAAGGTCTTTATCAGACCTCATCTTAGATTATTACATGTAGAGTTTGTAGAGTATAGGGTCTTTGTAGATCCTATAGCCCCTATAGGATCTACAACGCACTCCATCTTCACTGCCCCTAATCACTTCACTACCTCTCTCTGCAGTGGTGGACTTTGTATTCATGTATCGACGGATATTGCAGGCTCCCTGTCCCCCCCCCCCTCAAGACGCAGTGCAGGTGTGGATAACTGATACACGACTGGTATAAGGTGGGTTGCAACACTATACATAACCCTGGTTTGTGTCTCGGAGAGGCTGCAGGATCCAAGTAAGTTCAGTAGAACATCTGGTTTCAACTCTTTTGACCATGTCGTAGCTCAGTCGATTAAGGCAGCGTCTGGGATGATCTCGGACGTAGGTTCGAATCCTCGTCACGGCCCCTTGTGGATTTGTTCATTTGTGGGTTGCAATGACGGTGAATACATATTCGCAATAGTAGGGCAGTGAGTGGGTGGTTGTTAAGGTGGGGAGTATGATGTCATGTGTAATCTTGAGGTTATCTTGAGATGATTTCGGGGCTTTAGTGTCCCCGCGGCCCGGTCTTCGACCAGGCCTCCACCCCCAGGAAGCAGCCCGTGACAGCTGACTAACACCCAGGTACCTATTTTTACTGCTAGGTAACAGGGGCATAGGGTGAAAGAAACTTTGCCCATTGTTTCTCGCCGGCGCCTAGGATCGAACCCAGGACCACAGGATCACAAGTCCAGTGTGCTGTCCACTTGGCCGACCGGCTCCCAAATGTAATGGGGCCATTACAAGCAAAATAATCACTTTTTATTTAATTTTACAGATATCAGTGGTTAATGTTTTACATTTAGTAAAAAAAAAATATTCCGAGTGCAGTGAATATGATATTCTAAGAAGCGAAATATTTCATGTGGCACTCTTTTTTTTTCTTTGCTGCTAATACTGACCCACCGATGTTGGGCGTGTACCCAAGAGCAATTAATGAGAAAAATTGGGTGGAACTAGCCCCAAGCGTCAGGCCTCCAACCTCCAACAGCTATACAGACACATTTCCATTTATAGATAGATGATCATTCCATCTCCTTTTCCTTCCTCTCTCCTTCCTCTCCATCCACCTCTACTTTTCCTCCCTCTCCCTCTATTTCTCTCTCTCCCTCTCTTTCTCCCTGTTCTCCCTCTTGTTCTTTCATAAAAGAGAAACAACTCTTGTTACAAATTTGATTAAATCTTACAACCTGATGCTAAACTACTCTTAACTAGGCTGTTTACTTGTGGCCAAATCCGGCTCGTTACGGGCTATTCATGCCCGTGCCACATCTTGGGTGGCTTAATCTTCATCAATCAATCAATCCGGCTCAGCATCCAAGGGGCGTTCAGTATACGCTATAGTGATAAGATTTTCGACCCTCCAGTCGGTAGGGTCCAAAATCTGGAATCCCAGGTTCGAATTCTTTGGCGGGATTGAAATAGTTGGACACGTTTCATTTTACCTTATGCCTCTGTTCACCTAGCAGTAAATAAGTACCCGGGAGTTAGTTAAGTGAGGTGAGGTTGTATGATTAGTTGTTCGACCTTCGGAGGAGGGGGGGAAGGGGGGGCATTTCGATGTAAGCCTAAGCCTAACGTATACATATACATAAGCTGCCTGTCCCTTGACAAAATGAATTATGAATGAAAACTTTTTTTTCTTGAAAAAAGTTGAAATAAAAAATACGATTTTCTTTCTTTTTCTTTCTATATTCCAACAGGAGGATCGAACACTAATGCCAAAGAACTCAGAAAGTCCCGAAGAATGAACATTTCAGCGCCCGGGGCCAGAGGGCGGAACAGGTTGGGCTAGAAGATATGGGGGTGAGACCTCTCCTCCTGCTACAAGCTACTCTAACCCCTATCCAAGGAGGACAGATGAAGCAGTATGCGAGGTGCTTAGCACTGTGAGGAATGACCAGGTCTGTGGAATGATATGGAATTATCAGGGCAAAGCGCCAAGCCATACGGCTATATAGGAAAGGGATCAGGATACGGATTGGGGTTGGGACGGTGGGAAAGGAATAGTGCCCAACCACTTGGACGGTCGGGGATTGAACGCCGACCTGCATGAAGCGAGACCGTCGCTCTACCGCCCAGCCCAAGTGGTCATTCCTTACAGTGTTAAACACCATACATACAGCTTTATCCGTCACTCAACATAAGTATTTCTCACACGGTGTGTATTATAAAAATGTAAAATATAATTATTAGTAGTACATTGTGTCACAGTGTACAGAGAACACACACACACACACACACACACACACACACACACACACACACACACACACACACACACACACACACACACATACACACACACACACACACACACAAACACACACACACACACACACACACACACATACACACACACACACACACACACACACACACACACACACACACACACACACACACACACACAACAATCACTGTTCGAAGACCTCATCCAGGTCTTCGGAGGTAGGGTACGTGCCCAAGATACAACACGCATTTCCTCTCTGGATCGCGACACTGAGGCGCTGGAACAGGAAACTGGTCGCTCTTGAGTCTCCAGTTTACCTAACAAGTTCCTCACCCACCTCCTTTAGCACCTTAAGTGCACCAAGAGACCATGAACACCCCAGGCGCCCAAGGTCTCAGAGCCTATCGGCACGAACCTGTAACAACGTTCTAGGTCCCTGTACATATTACGTCTCCTTGAAGATAGGTATTATTCTCAGCATATATCGTACACAGTTACGACTAGTTCCGGGTAGGTTAAGTTAGGTTCTGCTATATAGTTACGCTCTTCATTTTTACAGTACGTGTGAAGCGTTTTAAATGGTGCTCTTCGAGTTCAGCTTTCGAAATAATCTTCGAACAAAGCCAGTTGTATATTATGTTTAAGCTCATTGCATTCATGACCCTTGGAGAGAGCTGTTGGAAGGGCGCTTTTGGCCTGCGGGCTCCACAAACCCATTCTACGAAGGACTGTCGACGCTTGCAATCCCTTTCAAGTCATCTGCAGACTTGCAATAGCATCCTCGGCAAGATTACCCCCCCCCTTCAACTGAGTACCAAAGTAGCCCTTAAAAACGGATTAGCTCCCGTTTACTTCACGAGACAACGGGAGCTATGTTATTCCGTTGGATTAACAGGGGTCGAGGCACTTGTGTGAGTTTAACGTACTCATCTATTGCACTTAATCTGACACTTTTATTAGGTCGCCTGTTAGCCCAATGGGAACCTTGATAACCCCACGTTAACCGTCGCTGCGTAATTTAATCTAGTGTAATGTTGCATTGCTGGCCGGTGGTCATTACGGCGGTGTGACAGTTTTTGTCGCGGCTGTTAATCACGCCGAGCATGGGGGGGGGGGGGGGGGGGGAGTGAGTGAGTGAGGGAGAGTGACTGAGTGTGTGAATGTGTGAAAGAGTGAGATTGTGTGTGAATGTGTGAAAGAGTGAGATTGTGTGTGAATGTGTGAGAAAGAGTGTGTGTGTGTGTGTGTGTGTGTAATTACCTAAGTGTAGTTACAGGATGAGAGCTACGCTCGTGGTGTCCCGTCTTCCCAGCACTCTTTGGTCATATAACGCTTTGAAGCTACTGACGGTTTTGGGTGTGTGTGTGTGTGTGTGTGTGTGTGTGTGTGTGTGTGTGTGTGTGTGTGTGTGTGTGTGTGTGTGTGTGTGTGTACTCACCTAGTTCACCTAGTTGTACTCACCTAGTTGTGTTTGCGGGGGTTGAGCTCTGGCTCTTTGGTCCCGCCTCTCAACCGTCAATCAACAGGTGTACAGATTCCTGAGTCTATTGGGCTCTATCATAGCCCAAGTCTAGTTAAGTAGACTTGCTCTAGTTAAGTCAAGCCATAAGTAGAGTTAATACATACACAGCCTCTGCCTTGACGGTGAGACTCCCATGTTCACTCAAAGTTCTCAAATACCCCCACTCGAGTACTCAAGCTCATAATCACTCCAACGTTCCAAAATTGAAAGAACCCTGGGGCCAAATTCACGAAAGCACTTACGAACGTGTACATCTTTCCTCAATCTTTGACGGCTTTGGTTACATTTATTAAACAGTTTACAAGCATGAAAACTTGCCAATCAACTGTTGTTATTGTTATAAACAGCCTCCTGGTGCTTCGGAGCTCATTAACTGTTTAATAATTGTAAACAAAGCCGCCAGAGATTGAGAAAAGATGTACAGGTTCGTAAGTGCTGGCGTAATTGCTTCGTGAATCTGGCCCCTGGTTTGGGTAGGTGGGAGATGGTGGTGGTGGTGGTAAGGTAATAGGGGTAGGTGGTGGTGGTGGTGGTGAGGGGGGTGGTTGGTTGGGGGTAGCGATAGTTCATGGTTGTGGGGGGGGGGGGGGTAGCGATAGTTCATGGTTGTGAAGAAATTGCCAACACTAACTCTCCTTAATTGCTGGTCTATCTTCTTCAACTGCAGGACTGACAAACACCACCCTTGATGATTGCTCGATCCCCCTTCCCCTTCTCCCCCTTCCCCTTCTCCTCTACCCCCTCCCCATCCTCCCCCTTCTCCTCTGCCTCCTCCTCCTTTACCCCCCCCCCCCCCTCCTCCTCTACCCCCCTCCCCCTCCTTGCTATAATCAAAAGCACAGGAATTGGTTTTAGCAATTCCTGTTAGATAGGACATTAATTGCTTTCCTCAGTGGCCTCCTTACCGCCCTGTACGGAGTCTCATGCCTGACAGCGTCGTCTATGTCTCCTGTCATGTTGACATGACAGTCCCCGTAGCTACTGACGAGTTCCCCCCCCCCCCCTCCTCCTCCTCCCCCCTAAAAAAGTCAACTTTTGTACTTTTACTTTTGTAGGGGGTCGGAGAAAAAAAAACAGCAATAAAACCTAACCTTTCTTATTCCTATTGTAGTACATTCACTAAATTAGGCCTAAGGTTATGTGTTAGGCCTAAAATTGTTTACTTAAGCTATCGCCAGGTTAGGCCTATGATTAGTGTTTCACTTTCTGTCATGCCGTTAAGAATTTGCAATAGTTCACAGCGTTAACTTTTTCGTGGTACAGCAGTTCATCATTTGGAACATTTCAGCCATACTAGTTACAGGCTTATGACCCCATGGAACCGCCTACCCGTCTAAGCCATAGACACCAAGACGGTTCAAAATACAGTTGGAAAAAATTCATAAGAAAAAAAAAAGAGTATTGAGATGGCGTCGACTTCCTGTTACAGTCGAGGCCACTAGAGAGAGATAGTAGCCCTCAGGTAAATCAAGGATTTCTGCAGGATGTGTTGCAATATTTAATGCCCCAGAGAGCCTCTGTCAGTGGCCACTACCTTGAGGTGCTTCCGGGGCTCAGCGTCCCCGCGGCCCGGTCGTCCACCAGGCACTAGGTTAAGGCTGTGGACACACACGGCTCCTGTCTGGTGGTTAAGTTTTTGAGGCGGGTCGTAGTAAACATGTTGCCCAAAGGGGCGAATTTAGTGCACCTGCAGCGCCACTCATCCTGTGAGTGGACACACCGCCATAGTGACAGTATTGGGCAGCGCCACTCATCCTGTGAGTGGACACACCGCCATAGTGACAGTATTGGGCAGCGGCACTCATCCTGTGAGTGGACACACCGCCATAGTGACAGTATTGGGCAGCGCCACTCATCCTGTGAGTGGACACACCGCCATAGTGACAGTATTGGGCAGCGCCACTCGTCCTGTGAGTGGACACACCGCCATAGTGACAGTATTGGGCAGCGCCACTCATCCTATGAGTGGACACACCGCCATAGTGACAGTATTGGGCAGCGCCACTCATCCTGTGAGTGGACACACCGCCATAGTGACAGTATTGGGCAGCGCCACTCATCCTGTGAGTGGACACACCGCCTTAGTGACAGTATTGGGCAGCGCCACTCATCCTGTGAGTGGACACACCGCCATAGTGACAGTATTGGGCAGCGCCACTCATCCTGTGAGTGGACACACCGCCATAGTGACAGTATTGGGCAGCGCCACTCATCCTGTGAGTGGACACACCGCCATAGTGACAGTATTGGGCAGCGCCACTCATCCTGTGAGTAGACACACCGCCATAGTGACAGTATTGGGCAGCGCCACTCATTCTGTGAGTGGACACACCGCCATAGTGACAGTATTGGGCAGCGTCACTCATCCTGTGAGTGGACACACCGCCATAGCAGCATGTACAACACTCCCCAATAGGAAGAAAACCCGCTGGGTTGTTCATCCTGTCACTTGTACCCAGACACAGCTGGGACTTGCTTAACTGTCTCAAGTGAACAGCTCCTCAAACAAGAAGATTAACATTTGTCACCCACTTAAGAACTTACGTTATCTTGTGGGTGCAAAATTGGGGGAATCTTTTAAGAACAGTATCTATATTTGACAAATAGTGTTTTCCTAACTCAAACAATGTGGGGTTTATTATTCTACTCGTATTTCTAATGTCTCTCAGGTGTTCACATTTTCTCAGGTAGTGGTCAAGGCGGTGTCCATCACTCATCACAGATTCTGCAACTCTGCTGCTCAACTGTTGTTTCCATTCCGAATCTCCATGGATATTTGTATCCAAGACGGATTCTCGCTATTACTGATTCTCTCCCGCGGCCACCTCCTCTGCACCTATATTGATTGGGATTGCCAGCTGCAACCATGTTGTACCATCGTACAGATTCACTGGTTTGTGCTTCTATCCTCCTTTCCTCAGTTACCTTGTCACGGTGATGTTGCCTGACAATACCTCTTAATTTGTAGTAGAGTCTTGGGTATGAAGTATTCAATATGGTCTCCTTCAGCGCCTTCAGCAGCCAGCACAACTGCTCGTTCATTCCCACAGATTTGGGGCGTAACAGAATCCCAAACAAGGCGCAACAGAGCCCCCAAACAAGACGCAATAGAGCCCCCCAAACAAGACCCAACAGAGCCCCCCAAACAAAACGCAACAGAGCCCCCCAAACAACTCACAACAGAGCCCCCAAACAAGGCGCAACAGAGCCCCAAACAAGACCCAACAGAGCCCCCAAACAAGGCGCAACAGAGCCCAACCACAGTTACTCTGACACCTCTCTCTCTCTCTCTCTCTCTCTCTCCCAAGCCAGACCGTGACAGCCAGCCCGCCAAATCCGTC
>NC_091204.1:15459034-15484034 GCF_040958095.1 Procambarus clarkii
CGAATCTTAACCAACATCTAAGGGGAAATCACACCAAAAATTTCACACTTGACTCCATGAAAATCACATGTTTGGGGGCTCTATAAATGTTAATATTTCTTAAAGCATTTAACTTAGACCAACTTCGACCAACTTGTTGTAGACTAGCCCTAAGCATCTGACCCTCCAACTGTATCTAAGATAATGTCCAAAGTTGGTACGAGCAAAAATTACTCAATCCAAGGGGGCGTAAGTATCACAATATATTTACTCATTAGCGTCATCTTTCACATTATCCAGAGCGTGAGTGTAACCTCGGTAATGAGGGACTCAACGCCGCAAACTCCTCAACACACTCCTATCACGCACTTCCAGAGGCAAAACAGTGCGATTCCCTACCAGCCAATACAGTCGAAATCCCTGACGTTAAGCCCGGCAAACTGAGGCTCTATAGCCCCCTCCCCGGCTAGTAATCCAGGTGTCACCTCAAGGATGGAGATTTACGATTATCCCGGTAATCCGGTGATTTGTGGACGGGTGCGAGAGATTTACGTGATCCCAATATGGACGGGTTAATGAGTGTGTACTTTGTCCCCATCCACTTGCCTTCAGCGGCAGAGTTATAGAGCCATTGTTATGACACAGACGAACAGCTCAACTGCGGCTCTACTTTGTTATACTCCAAAGTGTATTTGGCGACCCCGGGTATCCAGCGACGGGATGAAAGGGTCTCAACTCGCCGCCACACTTTGTAAAGTAGTTCACGAACTCTTGTCCACGGAAAAGGCAATGTATCATGTCTCTGTCTTAATGTGGAACTAATCTGTCACTTCTCCATGTCCATGCACAAGCATATTATATATATATATATATATATATATATATATATATATATATATATATATATATATATATATATATATATATACACACACACACACACAGTGTGTGTGTGTGTGTGTGTGTGTGTGTGTGTGTGTGTGTGTGTGTGTGTGTGTGTGTGTGTGTGTGTGTGTGTGTGTGTGTAAATCACGAAAATTAACACGTGATGAAAAATGTGTCAGACCACGAAGGAAGAATTGAAACAGGAATTTCCTTTTGTACTTTCGTATTTAATCCCTTCTGAAGATGTATTATTAAATACGAAAGTGCTTAAGGAAATTCCTGTTTCAATTCTTCCTTCGTGGTCTGACAGTCGTTTATATATATATAACTGAATAGCTACGTCTGTGAACTATTTTTAATTGGAGTTCTATTCTCCCGCATCTTGTCGAGCCCGCATGCACGCGCGCATACACGCGCGCACACACAGGGAAAGGAAGATATCAGTTAGTAATATACAACTCACCAGAGCCTGAAAAGGAGGGAAAGGGGCATGGAAAATAGAGAGGGGGTAAGTTGGAATGAAATATCAGAAATTCTAAATTCAGGCCAGAGAAGCAACAAAGGAAACGGAACATTTCTGCAGGCTAGGTATAGGTTTCAGGGAAGAAAATCGACCAGTGAAGGCAGTCTTTATAAACAGCAATGCAGAACATCAACTTCTGATATTGGTGAATATCAACTCCTTCCACGGCTACTCCCAAGATGATAGACGAATGTTGCACTATACAACCTATAGCCCAGGCCCCAATAACACGAACTATAGCCTGTACAGAACTAAATTCTAATGATAACTTGTATGACCTCTCCAGACAGGCCATAGACTACGGGTCGACTGCAAGACCATTGAACTGTCCGTACAATAGGCAATCCTATATATATAGAACTACGGGCTCGCCATAGCCCGTGCTACTGGAACTTTTTGTTCCAGGTAGCGAATCTTAAACAACAACAACAACAAATGGTCAATCCGAAGATCGACAACAAAACAGACCGAAGTCACACACAGGAATCACAACAGCGTGATGGATCAAATGAACAAATCCACAAGGGCCGTGACGAGGGATCCTCTCAGACGTAGGTTCGAACCCTTGTCACGGCCCTTGTGGATTTGTTCAGACCTAAGACCTGAGCTGAAGCATCGTTCACTGGTGCACGTGCACCCTTGGAGATTCCATGCTGGCACGACCTGAAGGCGTGCACTCAACATTGCACGCCCAACACACGTGTGAAATTCCATTCTCTAACGAATATATTAACATATGCCCAAACCACACACCGGAATTTGAGGAAACGATAACGTTTCGGTCCATCTTGGATCATCGACTTGATTATGGTCCAAGACGGACCGAAACGTCGTCGTTCCTTCATCTTCTGATGAATGGTTTGGGCATCATATCTTCAGCCTCGTTATTGTGACTCGTTGTCTGCGAATTAACATATTAACAATATGTAAAGTTAACTGCCTAGTAACAATTAACTGCCAAACAACAATCAATACGTGTCTTAAGGCACTGGTTCTTGAGACCATCTGTGTGGTACTCGACTAATTCTCCGTGCAGGGGTTGAGCTTCGGCTCTCTGGTCCCGCCTCTCAACTGGCGAACAAGTTTCTAAAGCGACCTATGAGTTATGATCCTCCAATCGCCGAAATTTGCTTGACAAATAAGGGCAGTTGCCTTGCTATGATTTCTGGGCTCAACGTCACCGCGGCCCGGTCCTCGACCAGGCCTCCTTGTTTCTGGACTGGTCAACTGGACTGTTGAACGCATGAATCGTTCAACCTGGTTGATCGAGTATCTGATCAGGGGCTGAGATACAAAAACATAATCCAACCAAACCTTTGAAATAATCAAATTAAGTGGTTACTACAATATTTAAATCTCAGTGCACTGGGCCCCTATATCCAAGCATCAAGACCTCTCCTTCAAAACGATATAACTCCTTAGTGAAAAATTCAACAGCTCGATTCAAAAATTCAGCAGCAAAATTCAAATCATCCCAGTACGAAGAAAAGCCCCAAACCATTAACGGACGCTGGCCACAACAAACCCGACACGATTGGGCTGATCTCTTCGAGGTCAAAAGAGTATATAGAGGTTCAAGAATATATAAATATATATATATTACACACAGAAATCACACTAACGTGATGTATCCAATGAACAAATCCACAAGGGCTGTGATGAGGATTCGAACCTGCGTCTGGGATGCTCCCGGACGCAGGTTCGAATCCTCGTCACGGCCCTTGTGGATTTGTTAATATTATATATATATATATATATATATATATATATATATATATATATATATATATATATATATATATATATATATATATATATATATATATATATATATATATATATATATATATATACATACAAATATATTCCAAGTTTGCTCTAGTGGTTTTGTGTTCCTAGGTTACACAGGACTTTGTTCCAAAGGCATCTTTTATAGTGTATATATATTCCAAGTTTGCTCTAGTAAGTGCATGTACCAAAATCACACTAATGAGTGCATTCTATATACTCAATGAGGTCAGATTCGTGAGTAGGAGGAGGACAGATTCAAGGAAATGAGGAGAGATCCGATAAAAGTTTCGAACGAAGTCATTAGATATTTATTAATTAAACTATAAACTTTGGACTTAAAACCCTGGATTAAGCTCCTGAACATTTAACTTAAATTTGGCTAAGTCAGATCAGCGAACAGTCACACACTAAATGAAGAAGGTATATAGGCCTACTTGATTAAGAATGCGTGTCTCATATTTTAAGACGTGATGATTTGCAATTGCAACTGAAACTCGAGTAAATTTATTGAGGTGATGAAATACGTCTCCAAAGGATAGAGTAGTTAAAGCTATTTCTCCCGCCTCGAATTGCAGCTCTTTGTGGCAAGACAGAAAAGAAGCATTTCACATAAAGAGATAATTAAACCTGACACACACACACTTGGGTAGAACACACACACCTGAGTAGAACACACACACACACCTGGGTGGAACACACACACCTGGGTAGAACACACACACACACCTGGGTGTAACACACACACACACACACACACACACCTGGGTGGAACACACACACACACACACACACCTGGGTGTAACACCAACACAAAAATGGCGTCGACGGACGCCTATAATCATAAAAAAATTCCGAGGAAGCATCATAATTAGGGGCTAAACACAGGGTAAAAGTCTCCAGCAACAAAACACCGCAAGGAGTTAATGAGGAGATATAGAGGAAGTCTCATAATGCAAGGAGGAGGAGGAGGAGGAGCAGTTACTGGGAGGTCAAACGACTTGAGAACAGTATTGCATCCGGTAATCGTATATGTTGGCACTGTATCCCCCTTCCCCCCCACCTTAGAATGATTACTGTAATCCAAGACAACGCTAAATCATCCAGAACTGAAGACCGACCCACGGGGGTGATATTAGAGTCTTGAAACGCCTCTATTCTTCTAAACTGGCTCTTGTGGTCACTTCCCTCATCTGTGGGAAGGACTTGTAGACAATTACAGCGACTTGAGAATGATCCAGGATGGACCGAAACGTCAAAGTCCCTTCACCTTCTAGTGTGTGGTCTGGTCAACAGCGACTCACGCTCGCTGCAATTGGCAGCACAGTCGTTTCACAAACCAGCTCTTGTGGTCAGTGAGATGGTTGGTTTCTTGGACTGCTCGTTTAACAAGCAGGGCGTTCTTCCCCAATTGTGATAAGATGGTGATGGTCGAGGCCCGAAGACCCGAAGGAATTCTGATTAACAATTGTGAAGAAAATCGGATAATGTTGTTGATTAAAGGATTTGATGAGTCGGAGGATGAATGAGGATAGGGGAGTGGGAAGCTTAGGATGAAGTTGACCAGACCACACACTAGAAGGTGAAGGGACGACGACGTTTCGGTCCGTCCCTGGACCATTCTCAAGTCGATTGGGTCGACAATCTCACAATCGACTTGAGAACGGTCCAGGACGGACCGAAACGTCGTCGTCCCTTCACCTTCTAGTGTGTGGTCTGGTCAACATACTTAAGCCACGTTATTGTGACTCCTCGCCTGCCTTAGGATGAAGTAAAAGAGAATAGGAAAGCATGAAACACTGGTGTTGAATATCTTATCAGGAGAAAGCGTTAAGCCAATATGACTAGATAGCAGGATACAAGCTGGGATATTAGGACAGGATAGAAGCTGGAATATGATGACAGCATAGGAGCTGAGATATACGGACAGGATAGGAATTTTGATACGAAAACAGGATAGGAAATGGTATATATGAGAACGGGATTAATTGTATTTGTAACACGAGGACGCAGCAAAGGAATGGTGCCCAATCCCTTACATGATTGGGAATCGAACCTGTAAGACATTTAAAGAAAGAATTGAGGGGGGAAAAAAGTGTGAACAGTGACCATTTTGGAACATTTTGGTCTATGTGTTCCCGTGTAAAAAATAGGAAGTTTAGATATCTCTCTCTACCGGTATCTTCCGATATCTTAACAGGCTGAGCGCTTCCCCATAGCTTTATCCTCCTATAGCGCCTCCCTACAACACGACCTGCCAAGCGATTTACTCCCAGGTCGGTAAATGCTGCTGGGTGAACAGAGACCAGCGGATGCTCCCCGAACGCAGGTTCGAATCCTCGTCACGGCCCTTGTGGATGTGTTCAGAGGCCAGCGGATGCTCCCCGAACGCAGGTTCGAATCCTCGTCACGGTCCTTGTGGATGTGTTCAGAGGCCAGCGGATGCTCCCGGACGCAGGTTCGAATCCTCGTCACGGCCCTTGTGGATGTGTTCAGAGGCCAACGGATGCTCCCCGAACGCAGGTTCGAATCCTCGTCACGGCCCTTGTGGATTTGTTCAGAGGCCAGCGGTTATGGATTGGTTTCCCAGCGCGTAAGAGCAGGTGCTTTCCGAGTTGGTGAAGCCCGCCATTACCGGCGTATTTGGAGCTGTCTCTGGGCTCTGATTCTTGTGTTTACAGAGACATAAAGCGGTAAGTGGCTCCAAACATTAGTGTGATGATCGTCGCCTTCGATTTACTGCCAAGTGTTGGTGGCCGTTGACGGCTTCCTTGCTGGGGGGGAAGCTTCGTTCAGCACCCACTGTGTACTCACCTAGTTGTGTCTGCAGGATCGAGCATTGACTCTTGGATCCCGCCTTTCGAGCATCGGTTGTTTACAACAATGATTCCTGTCCCATTTCCCTATCATACCTGGTTATAAAATTATGAATAGTATTTGCTTCCACAACCTGTTCCTGAAGTGCATTCCATTTTCCCACTACTCTCACGCTAAAAGAAAACTTCCCAACATCTCTGTGACTCATCTGTCTGTGTGTGTGGTGTGTGTGTGTGTGTGGTGTGTGTGTGTGGTGTGTGTGTGTGTGTGTGTGTGTGTGTGTGTGTGTGTGTGTGTGTGTGTGTGTGTGTGTGTGTGTGTGTGTGTGTGTGTGTGTGTGTGAGTGTCCATACCACCGTGGCCACTGTGTGTGTGTGTGTGTATCCAAGCCCCATCCCCCCCCCCCCAATCCCCTACTTTCTCAGCGCGTCCCAACCAATTTAGGCGCAGTCGTACGCTCAATTCACGAACGAACACCACCAACATGGATATCCCAATTACTATCTTGGTAACAAGGGATAATTCCAGTCTTTACCTCGCGTTGCATTTCCTGCACTTGAAGACCGAGCAATGACGGCTTATCACCACCCACCGTAAACACACCACCCTCCACGCCACTCAGGGCGGAATGCTATTGATTTAGGGCCGTACACAGCCCAACTTGTGAGCCCTGAATATCTAGGGACGGGAATGACTCGTGTGAGGGGGTGTGATGGACGGCGTTATCTTCTGCAGACTAGGTTGGTATGGCTGATAGCTGGTCCCTGTGCGGCTCTGGTGAGCGCCTAGGGGGGTTATAGCTGCTCCTAGAGAGATTAGCGAACGTTTAGATGACTATAGCTGATCTCTGGGGAGATTAGTGAACGTTTAGATGACTATAGCTGATCACTGGGGAGATTAGCGAACGTTTAGATGACTATAGCTGATCTCTGGGGAGATTAGTGAACGTTTAGATGACTATAGCTGATCTCTGGGGAGATTAGTGAACGTTTAGATGACTATAGCTGATCTCTGGGGAGATTAGTGAACGTTTAGATGACTATAGCTGATCTCTGGGGAGATTAGTGAACGTTTAGATGACTATAGCTGATCTCTGGGGAGATTAGTGAACGTTTAGGTGGCTATAGCTAATCTCTGGGGAGATTAGTGAGCGCCTAGAGGGTTATAGCTGCTCTTAGGGAGATTATTGAGCGTCTAAATGACTATAGCTGATCTCTGGGGGGGGGGGGGTGGATGGGGCGGGGGATTGACCAAGCAAGCACCGGGATTAGCTATAACTAGTTCATGGGTTGTGGCGGTAAATCCTCTTGTGTTGTGATCGTGGATGATCTACGGTGGTGTTGTGCACATTAGACTCTACTGTCTGTCTAAACCCAGACTTGAAACCAGCGAAATAATTAAAATGAGCTTTTTTTTTTTTACAGTTGATTAGAGCGAGAGCGACAGAGAGGAAGAGAGAGGAAGAGAGAGAGCGAGAGAGAGCGAGAGAGAGAGAGAGAGAGAGAGAGAGAGAGAGAGAGAGAGAGGGAGAGGGAGAGGGAGAGAGAGAGAGAGAGAGAGAGAGAGAGAGAGAGAGAGAGAGAGAGAGAGAGAGAGAGAGAGAGAGAGAGAGAGAGAGAGAGAGAGAGAGAGAGAGAGAGAGAGCGACAGAGAGGAAGAGAGAGCGAGAGGGGGAGAGAGAGGAAGGAAGGAAAGGTAAACATAGTGGGAGAGGCAGAAAAAGGGAGAGAAAGAGCAGAGCGATTAGGCAGGGATGGAAAAGATTGTATCTGTGTGTTTGTGTATTTACTATTTGCATCTGCAGAATCGAGCTATTAGCTCTTGGACCCCGCCTTTCTAACCAATTTATCTTTCTCTATTATGTCCACTACAGATATTTCTCTCAAAAACACACACACACACACACACACATCCCCAGGAAACAGCCCGTAGCAGATGTCTAATTTCCAGGCACCTATTTGAACAGGTGTATCAGGACGAAAGAAACTCTGTACACAAACACACACTAGAGAGAGAGAGAGAGAGAGAGAGAGAGAGAGAGAGAGAGAGAGAGAGAGAGAGAGAGAGAGAGAGAGAGAGAGAGAGAGAGAGAGAGAGAGAGAGAGAGAGAGAGAGAGAGAGAGAGAGAGAGAGAGAGAGAGAGAGAGAGAGAGAGACCACTCTGTACCCTTTTCTAATAGTTTAATCAAATTAACTGAAATCTTCAAACCATTTTGGAAATTTCATGTAAAAAGATATATATTATCGAAAATTTAATACTTAATAAATAAACTATCAGCACAATACAAAACCCCGCGCTGCAGATGACGCAAAACAAACCCCTACGGTATCTTCTTGAGGTTATCTTGAGATGATTTCGGGGCTTTAGTGTCCCCGCGGCCCGGTCCTCGACCAGGCCTCCACCCCCAGGAAGCAGCCCGTGACAGCTGACTAACACCCAGGTACCTATTTTACTGCTAGGTAACAGGGGCATAGGGTGAAAGAAACTCTACCCATTGTTTCCCGCCGGCGCCCGGGATCGAACCCGGGACCACAGGATCACAAGTCCAGCGTGCTGTCCGCTCGGCCGTCCGGCTCCCCTAACGATATGTGAAAGAATCAAAATATTTAATGGAACAAAAAAAAATTCATATAGTTACTAAAAGAATATATTCTAGCAAATATACTAGAATATACTTACCAAAAAAAAGAGACATATAATTGCAAAAAGAATTAAAACAAAAAATAAGCTCTGTAATTAGCACTGGATATATCACTCCAAATTCTTCCATTCTGTCCCCCCCTGTGATTTCCAGGATAGCATGATAACACGATAACAGCCACTATTACGTAAACACTACACGCTGTCAGCGAAGATAACACCTCGATTATAGCTGAGTGCCAGTCGTCCGGGAGTTGAATGTCGGCCAAGTGGGTAAGTTCCAGGTAGAGGGAAGGGGAGGGAGGGAGGGGGCTGGAAGCACACATACTGACAGGGAAATGATAGCCTGCAGAAGGGGGCGACGATTTGGGATATCCTGGGTAGTGTGGGGGACCTTCAGGCTACTGTGGAAGGTAAAGTGTTTACAGAAAACGGAGAGCATTTCCTTCTAATCAAAGAAAACGTTATGTGAGTATGTTAAGAGTAAAAAGCTTTTATTAAACTGCTATCATTATATTTAACCAAAGATGAGATTAACAAAAGGTAAAATTAATTATGTTGAATAATTACAAATATCTTTTTTATTTAATAAAAAATAACTAATTTTGATTCTTCCATCAAACTGAATGAAAACTGAAAAGCGTCGTAATTTTAGTTTTCGCTTTCAAGCGACGCCAGTGTGTCACTGGCCGTCGAGGAGGACGGTTGCTGCTGCTGCTGCCGGCCGCCGCCAGACCGAGGAACGGGGATTAAATGAATCATAAGACGAATGAGAAAATGCCGAAACTCTATAATAAGTGAAGAAACGTGAGGATGTCATTTGAGAGGGGGCGGGGGTATAATTAGGTCTTTGTTATTAGGTCCCCAGAACACGGGAGCTGCAAATTAAGGCAGGTATTTATTGAGCTCTGCCTGCCAGAGGCACGAAGACCTCATGGGACTCTCAACTGATTCTGGGAATTAGTACATATGTGACTATACACACTCTCTGCAAATCCCGTCCGATGATTCGAAGAGGTATAAGTTGGTTGGGGATGAGTGGGAGCACCTATCAGTGTGCCTCTCCCAGGGCGACCTTACCGTGGGATGGGAAGGGAGAGGGGAGGATGGGAAGGGACAGGGGATGATGGGAAAGGGGAGGTGTGAAGTGGACAGGTAGTCCCTCCACCGCTATCTACTTATGGACGACGGTAATAACTAGCCTGCTATTGTGAGTGACACCCACCTGTCTCTACCACCATCGCCACCCACATGCACCACCACCACCACCACCACAGTGCACCACTCCCTCAGGTGCTCACACTTGCTCACAGCGACCCACCTCAATGTAATTTCCTGCGGGGCTCAATAACTTAGGGAGCATTCGACTCTGGACAGAGGAAAGACGCAATGTTACCTTCGTGACCTGCAGCAACTGCTCTAAGATACAGGGAGGGAGGGAGGGAGGGAGGGGAGAGACAAAAGGAAGGAAGGGAAAGGAGGGGGAAGGAAGGGAAAGGAGGGGGAAGGAAGAGAGAGGGAGGAAGGAAGAGAGAAAAACAAATGATATCCCCCGGTGTGGATTTCAAATCTATATTTCAGAAGATGAAGAACGAGATGCCAATCATACAGCACTGGAGGGTGCGTGTTTAGGAGATTATATATATATATATATATATATATATATATATATATATATATATATATATATATATATATATTAGTATATTTTGGTAGCAGTCTTTCCTGTAGACATATATTATTAAATATGACCGAAAAAGTAAGATTAATAATTCTAACACGAATTTTCTCAATCTTTTGTACATTACGCTTCACTGTTGGAGGTAAATCAAAAATCACTTCTCCAAAATTCATTTTTATTTCTAGTCTGACGCGACACGGGCGCGTTTCGTAAAACTTATTACATTTTCAAAGACTTCACAAATACACAACTGATTAGAACTTACGTATCTCTGATTTTATATCTACATTTGAGTGAGGTGGGAGGGGTGATGTGGCATTAACACAAGACAGAACAAGAGGGGATATTAATAGGGTATTAAAAGTATCAACACAAGACAGAACAGAAACAATGGGTATTGAATAGAAGTGTTTGTAGAAAGCCTATTGGTCCATATTTCTTGATGCTTCTATATTGGAGCGGAGTCTTGAGGTGGGTAGAATATAGTTGTGCAATAATTGGCTGTTGATTGCTGGTGTTGACTTCTTGATGTGTAGTGCCTCGCAAACGTCAAGCCGCCTGCTATCGCTGTATCTATCGATGATTTCTGTGTTGTTTACTAGGATTTCTCTGGCGATGGTTTGGTTATGGGAAGAGATTATATGTTCCTTAATGGAGCCCTGTTGCTTATGCATCGTTAAACGCCTAGAAAGAGATGTTGTTGTCTTGCCTATATACTGGGTTTTTGGAGCTTACAGTCCCCAAGTGGGCATTTGAAGGCATAGACGACGTTAGTCTCTTTTAAAGCGTTCTGTTTTGTGTCTGGAGAGTTTCTCATGAGTAGGCTGGCCGTTTTTCTGGTTTTATAGTAAATCGTCAGTTGTATCCTCTGATTTTTGTCTGTAGGGATAACGTTTCTATTAACAATATCTTTCAGGACCCTTTCCTCCGTTTTATGAGCTGTGAAAAAGAAGTTCCTGTAAAATAGTCTAATAGGGGGTATAGGTGTTGTGTTAGTTGTCTCTTCAGAGGTTGCATGGCTTTTCACTTTCCTTCTTATGATGTCTTCGATGAAACCATTGGAGAAGCCGTTATTGACTAGGACCTGCCTTACCATACAGAGTTCTTCGTCGACTTGCTTCCATTCTGAGCTGTGGCTGAGAGCACGGTCGACGTATGCGTTAACAACACTCCTCTTGTACCTGTCAGGGCAGTCGCTGTTGGCATTTAGGCACATTCCTATGTTTGTTTCCTTAGTGTAGACTGCAGTGTGGAAACCTCCGCCCTTTTCCATGACTGTTACATCTAGAAAAGGCAGCTTCCCATCCTTTTCCGTCTCGTAAGTGAAACGCAGCACGGAACTCTGCTCAAATGCCTCCTTCAGCTCCTGCAGATGTCTGACATCAGGTACCTGTGTAAAAATGTCGTCAACATACCTGCAGTATATGGCCGGTTTCAAGTTCATGTCGACTAAGACTTTTTGCTCGATGGTACCCATGTAGAAGTTTGCAAACAGGACACCTAGGGGAGAACCCATGGCGACCCCATCTACTTGCTTATACATGTGCCCATCCGGGCTCAAGCAGGGTGCCTCTTTAGTACAAGCTTGGAGTAGTTTCCTCAGAATACTTTCTGGCATGTCAAGAGGAGTACAGGCTGGATCACGAACCACTCTGTCGGCTATCATTCCGATTGTCTCGTCCACAGGTACGTTGGTAAACAGCGATTCTACGTCCAACGAGGCTCTTATCCCTGTGGCCCGTGTGCCCCGCAGTAAGTCCACAAATTCCTTTGGAGACTTCAGGCTGAAGGCGCAAGGAACATAAGGAGTCAGCAGGCCGTTGAGTCGCTTCGCCAGTCTGTACGTGGGTGTGGGTATCTGGCTAATGATTGGCCGAAGTGGGTTTCCAGGCTTGTGCGTCCAAACCATCGCCAGAGAAATCCTAGTAAACAACACAGAAATCATCGATAGATACAGCGATAGCAGGCGGCTTGACGTTTGCGAGGCACTACACATCAAGAAGTCAACACCAGCAATCAACAGCCAATTATTGCACAACTATATTCTACCCACCTCAAGACTCCGCTCCAATATAGAAGCATCAAGAAAAACGGACCAATAGGCTTTCTACAAACACTTCTATTCAATACCCATTGTTTCTGTTCTGTCTTGTGTTGATACTTTTAATACCCTATTAATATCCCCTCTTGTTCTGTCTTGTGTTAATGCCACATCACCCCTCCCACCTCACTCAAATGTAGATATAAAATCAGAGATACGTAAGTTCTAATCAGTTGTGTATTTGTGAAGTCTTTGAAAATGTAATAAGTTTTACGAAACGCGCCCGTGTCGCGTCAGACTAGAAATAAAAATGAATTTTGGAGAAGTGATTTTTGATTTACCTCCAACAGTGAAGCGTAATGTACGAAAGATTGAGAAAACTCGTGTTAGAATTATTAATCTTACTTTTTCGGTCATATTTAATAATATATATATATATATATATATATATATATATATATATATATATATATATATATATATATATATATATATATATATATATATATATATATCCTAAACACAGGGTGAAATAAACTCTGGCCATTTGTTTCCACTTCCACCGGGGATCGAACCCAGAACCTCAGAACTACGAATCCCGCGCGCAGTCCACTCAGCCGTCAGGCCCCCATAAACCTAAGAGATATATCAGCGATCAGAAAATAGCACTTAAAACAAAAATGATGTTACTCAATGTTACATAAAACCTCCATCGTCAGAAAAACGAATCCCAGAGAAATGAGTTTCAGATCCTCTTCTGCTCAGCAGGTATATATATTCCATTATCAATGGAATAAAAGGCATTAAACCCCCCACTAATACAAGACGCGATGGAACACTAAAAGTCCATAAAAATGCTTCTAGTCCATCACACCAGCATCTTTATTGCCTGTTCATCTCCACTTCTCCGCTAAAGATGCTCAGATATACAAGGGTTAATTTCCTCACGTTCCTCGTTTTCTTTTTGTCACTCGATTCGGAATTTTGTTCTGTGGTTGGGGGGGGGGGAGATTTTTGTTAAGTTTTATTTGTTTGTGTTATGTAATCTGTTTTATTTTGTCTCTGTGATTGCTAGTTCATCGCTCAAGTTCATCATTCATCATCTACGCCAGTAGTCGTCCTCTATATCCCTCCCAAATTATTTCCTTACGATTATCACACTGTGTAATTATTTATGTATATATCTATTTATATGTCTGTATGTATGTTGTTACATAGTAACTGTGTAATAAGATATCTACACTTGCTTTTCCACGAATGTCCGGTGGAGGAGAAGACTGATGGCGAGGAACTACAACCCCTGTGAAGCAAGGTGATCCCCTGTGAAGCAAGGTGAACCCCTGTGAAGCAAGGTGATCCCCTGTGAAGCAAGGTGAACCCCTGTGAAGCAAGGTGAACCCCTGTGAAGCAAGGTGATCCCCTGTGAAGCAAGGTGAACCCCTGTGAAGCAAGATGAACCCCTGTGAAGCAAGATGAACCCCTGTGAAGCAAGGTGATCCCCTGTGAAGCAAGGTGAACCCCTGTGAACCCCTGTGAAGCAAGGTGATCCCCTGTGAAGCAAGATGATCCCCTGTGAACCCCTGTGAAGCAAGGTGATCCCCTGTGAACCCCTGTGAAGCAAGGTGATCCCCTGTGAACCCCTGTGAAGCAAGGTGAACCCCTGTGAACCCCTGTGAAGCAAGGTGATCCCCTGTGAACCCCTGTGAAGCAAGGTGATCCCCTGTGAAGCAAGATGATCCCCTGTGAACCCCTGTGAAGCAAGGTGAACCCCTGTGAAGCAAGGTGAACCCCTGTGAACCCCTGTGAAGCAAGGTGAACCCCTGTGAACCCCTGTGAAGCAAGGTGAACCCCTGTGAAGCAAGGTGATCCCCCCTGTGAAGCAAGGTGAACCCCTGTGAAGCAAGGTGATCCCCCTGTGAAGCAAGATGAACCCCTGTGAACCCCTGTGAAGCAAGGTGAACCCCTGTGAACCCCTGTGAAGCAAGGTGAACCCCTGTGAAGCAAGGTGATCCCCTGTGAACCCCTGTGAAGCAAGGTGATCCCCTGTGAACCCCTGTGAAGCAAGGTGAACCCCTGTGAACCCCTGTGAAGCAAGGTGATCCCCTGTGAACCCCTGTGAAGCAAGGTGATCCCCTGTGAACCCCTGTGAAGCAAGGTGATCCCCTGTGAACCCCTGTGAAGCAAGGTGATCCCCTGTGAACCCCTGTGAAGCAAGGTGAACCCCTGTGAAGCAAGGTGATCCCCTGTGAACCCCTGTGAAGCAAGGTGAACCCCTGTGAAGCAAGGTGATCCCCTGTGAACCCCTGTGAAGCAAGGTGAACCCCTGTGAAGCAAGGTGAACCCCTGTGAAGCAAGGTGATCCCCTGTGAACCCCTGTGAAGCAAGGTAAACCCCTGTGAAGCAAGGTGAACCCCTGTGAAGCAAGGTGAACCCCTGTGAAGCAAGGTGAACCCCTGTGAAGCAAGGTGAACCCCTGTGAAGCAAGGTGAACCCCTGTGAAGCAAGGTGAACCCCTGTGAAGCAAGGTGAACCCATGTGAAGCAAGGTGAACCCATGTGAAGCAAGGTGAACCCATGTGAACCCCTGTGAAGCAAGGTGAACCCATGTGAACCCCTGTGAAGCAAGGTGAACCCCTGTGAAGCAAGGTGAACCCCTGTGAAGCAAGGTGAACCCCTGTGAAGCAAGGTGAACCCCTGTGAAGCAAGGTGAACCCCTGTGAAGCGAGGTGAACCCCTGTGAAGCAAGGTGAACCCCTGTGAAGCAAGGTGAACCCCTGTGAAGCAAGGTGAACCCCTGTGAAGCAAGGTAAACCCCTGTGAAGCAAGGTAAACCCCTGTGAAGCAAGGTGAACCCCTGTGAAGAAAGGTGAACCCCTGTGAAGCAAGGTGAACCCCTGTGAAGCAAGGTGAACCCCCCTGTGAAGCAAGGTGAACCCCCCTGTGAAGCAAGGTGAACCCCCCTGTGAAGCAAGGTGAACCCCCCTGTGAAGCAAGGTGAACCCCCCTGTGAAGCAAGGTGAACCCCCTGTGAAGCAAGGTGAACCCCGTGAAGCAAGGTGAACCCCTGTGAAGCAAGGTGAACCCCTGTGAAGCAAAGTGAACCCTTGTGAAGCAAGATGAACCCCTGTGAAGCAAGGTGACCCCCTGAGAAGCAAGGTGAACCCTTGTGAAGCAAGGTGAACCCCCGTGAAGCAAGATGAACCCCTGTCAAGCAGTATCGAGAGCTGGAGTCCCTCAATCCTATTGTCTGTGGTTCCCTTCAGTATCATCAATTAAATTACTAAGAACGTGTTAATTTTGCTCAAGTCTCCCTGAGGTCAAGGCAATCCACGTATGAAGAAATTTTGTGTGATAACACCTTGATAAAGGGTGTAGGTTACACTCGAAAATTTAGGTTTAATTACACATGTCTGGTTTAATTGCACTTAACTTTTCCTTGGGTCTTTACCAATACCTTGGGAATTGTCTATCCTTTACACAAGAGGTTGTTAAACATATTGGATATAATGTTACTGAAGCCAATATGTCAAAAATGCTCATGTCTTGTGCCTAAGACGGAAATGAGTAACAGTTAGCGGGCCAGCCAGAGGCTTAGGGCCCGCCCAGTGGGCCAGCCAGAGGCTTAGGGCCCGCCCAGTGGTCCAGCCAGAGGCTTAGGGCCCGCCCAGTGGGCCAGCCAGAGGCTTAGGGCCCGCGCAGGAATATCCCTGAAACAAAACAAAAATGCGTCAGTCTGCGTGATCAGGTATTCCTTGGGAGATGTTTATCAAGTTTTCTTTTGAACACTGAGAAGCCGACCAGTTATGTCATTTTTGTTTAGAAGGAGAAGGAAGGAATTATCAAAAGAAGGGACCAAGCTAAGAAGGCTGTGCTGAAAAGTCTTAGGCCTTTAATGTGATAGAACTGTCTCTCGGTGTACCTATTGCACATATGATTTTCAAAAGGGCTATTCTGCACTTCCTGCCATGCACCTTGGACTCATGAGGAATTATTTCCATGTGAAAATTTGCAACCATTCCCTCTGAAATTTTCCAGATGTAAATTATTATGCATCTCTCGTCTGTGATCTATACAATACATATTTATACATGTTAAGCGGTTCCAATTATTTTGTTGTTTTATTGAATGGATTCACACAATAAAAGCTATCTGCACATTTTCCAGGCCAGCCACGTTTCCAGCTTTGACTGTTGCTCTAAGTGTGCAACAATATTCCACCCTAGAGAGTACTAGTGCTTTAAAAGTACTCTCAATGTACTCTTTTAAGCACAATGTACTTAAAAGTACATTGGTTTGTTATCTCGTGTTTGAAAGTTATAGTTATCCAGACTGTTATTTGTCTAGCTGTTGTGTCCACCCAGCTGTAGGCCAGAGTTATGGAGACATTTTGACTTCATGTTTTTTGTCTATCTTAAAAATTCTTTGAACGAGTAGTGTTATGCCTCAACCCGTTCTCGCAAATTTAATAAGTCAATATTGACTTATTAGTTGCGTGCATAGGTGACATACTAAACATAATAGTTTCCCTTGAAAAGCTTCATAGAAAACACCGACCTTACCTAACCTACTTAGTATGTTAAAATAAGCATCTTATAGCTTCGTAATTACAATTGTTACTTAACCTATTATATGTATAGGTTAGGTAATAATTGTAATTACGAAGCAATAAGATGCTTATCTTAACATACTAAGTAGGTTAGGTAAGGTCGGTGTTTTCTATGAAGCTTTTCAAGGGAAACTATTATGTTAAGTATGTCACCTATGCACATATTTAATAAGTCAATATTGACTTATTAAATTTGCGAGAACGGGTTGTATACCTTGAGGTAATTTGTGTTACTTGTCTAGAATTTGAGTCTGTCTTACTATTTCGTGGAGTGACGGGATCTGAACTGTTTTAACGAGGCGAGACAACACCATTTAAGCTCCGTCAGGAAATGGTGTTTATAAGGCCTTTCATAGTGTTCTTTTGCTATGCCTGATGAATATAAAATTACCGTAACGTGGGTCTGGTGCGGATTATGCGGGTGTGCTAGAGCCGGTGGCTGAGCGGACAGAACGCTGGACACGTGATCATGTGGTCCCGGGTTCAATCCCGGGCGCCGGCGAGAAACAATGAGCAGAGTTTGTTTCACCTTGATGCCCCTGTTACCTAGCAGTAAATAGGTACCTGGGAGTTAGTCAGCTGTCACGGGCTGCTTCCTAGGGGTAGAGGCTTGGTCGAGGACCGGGCCGCGGGGACACTAAAGCCCCGAAATTATCTCAAGATAACCTCAAGATAAGATGTTTATTGAGACAACAAGTTATAATCCCGCTCATGTGCCGGGTTAAGTCCACTAGGGGCTCACCATAGCCCGTGCTACTTGCAACTTTTTGTTCCCAGTAGCTGAATCTATAACAACATATTCAGACAAGAAAATACATCCCAGAGAACAAAGAACCTTGTTTCTTGCTAAGTGCAACATTGTGTCTACCGTTTAAAATAAGACATCTTATTTACGTAAATAAGACATCTTATTTACGTAAATTAATGTATTTTATAGAGCAGAACTTGGCCTCGGCTCGGCCGCAGGGGGAGCCGGTCGGCCGAGCGGACAGCACGCGGGACTTGTGATCCTGTGGTCCTGGGTTCGATCCCAGGCGCCGGCGAGAAACAATGGGCAGAGTTTCTTTCACCCTATGCCCCTGTTACCTAGCAGTAAAATAGGTACCTGGGTGTTAGTCAGCTGTCACGGGCTGCTTCCTGGGGGTGGAGGCCTGGTCGAGGACCGGGCCGCGGGGACACTAAAAAAAAGCCCCGAAATCATCTCAAGATAACCTCAAGATAACCTCGCTGGTTATGAACTACACAAACTAAGATATTAAAGGTGAAGCATTTTGAAGTTATGTGTTGATTCCAGTGAATGCTACTGTGTAAAGTCTAGTTAAGTTTACCCTGTAATGAACCAGACAAAATTTGTTGCAAATAATTATGATCAGGTTTAAGTCGCAATCAAAATTGCTGGTTTAGAGGGATGCAACCCACCTTGTAAGTCAAGGATTTTCACTCTCATTCTTTTGTTACTCCGCTCATGTTATCTTAAGACATTATCCACTGTTATCTTAAGACATTATCCACTCTTCAGATTACAGTTTCACTTACCTTGATGACAAACTTAACAGCTATGAAGTGCAATATTGGTCCTTTGCATGTTATAATTTGAAAATAAACTTGGACAAAGATCTCCCCCCCCCCCCACCCCCCCACCCCGCAGCCTCCACCGCGAGTACAAGCAGCGATTGGCCGCGGCCAGCGAGTCTATACTCCCCAATCGCGACACAGAAACCTAGTACTTAGATGAAAGATTTCTCCAGCCCTGTGTAGTTTGCCTGTCAGGCCTCGCGCAGGTAAAGTGATTCCTGGACGAGATTTCCTCTAGGATAAGCACGCGAGGACCTCAACGTTGCACATGACGGTGGAAGCTGGTGGTGGTAGTGGTTGGGCATCTCTGTGGGTCTTCGCGAAATCTGTCCAGCCACTACTTGGGTTGGAGGGTAGAGAGACGGTCTCGCTTCATGCAGGTCGGTGTTTAATCCCCCGACCGTCCTAGTGGTTGGGGCACCATTCCTTCCCTCCTCCCCCCCCCCCGTCCCATATCTCCAGACACATCCTTATCCATTCTACACCCTCATATCCAGGCTACACCCACGCCCCTTAGACCAGGGCATCAGCGACTACGGAAGTCGTCCCATATCTCCAGACACATCCTTATCCATTCTACACCCTCATATCCAGGCTACACCCACGCCCCTTAGACCAGGGCATCAGCGACTACGGAAGCCGGGGCGGACCCTGGCAATATATCCCTGGAAACGGTAATATTTCCTTCGTTTTATGACATTAAATTTTGCGGTAACAAAGAACGGCCGTTCGCACGTAATATGTCCTTGAGCACCAGTGATACGTTTTCAGGTTTATATTCGATAAGCTCATTTGACCATCTAAATTAGAGGTTTCTGAAACCTTTTTTTTGCTGCTACAGACCCCCAATGGTTTGCCCAATTCGTACTCGTAACTCCTAAGTCAGATTGTCGACTTCCAGTAGATAACCCATGATGTCTTGACATCCTTATCACCTGTTACCTATTGGATAACAGTATGACTTCAATAGATGTCAATAGCTTGGTTTTATTTTACATTTAGATAACCAGAAATATAACTTCAGTCCGCATCGATAACTTTGATATTTTAATCAAATAATTGTTTTTGAGTTGTTCAGTGATTGAGTCCTATACCTTTATTATTTGGCTTCCATACCCCCCAAGAGGGTATATTTATACCCCCCAGAGGGTATATTTATACCCCCCAGAGGGTATATTTATACCCCCCCAAGAGGGTATATTTATACCCCCCAAGAGGGTATATTTATACCCCCCAAGAGGGTATATTTATACCCCCCAAGAGGGTATATTTATACCCCCAAGAGGGTATATTTATACCCCCCAAGAGGGTATATTTATACCCCTCAAGAGGGTATATTTATACCCCCAAGAGGGTATATTTATACCCCCCAAGAGGGTATATTTATACCCCCCAAGAGGGTATATTTATACCCCCCAAGAGGGCATATTTATACCCCCCAAGAGGGTATATTTATACCCCCCCCAAGAGGGTATATTTATACCCCCCAAGAGGGTATATTTATACCCCCCAAGAGGGTATATTTATACCCCCAAGAGGGTATATTTATACCCCCCAAGAGGGTATATTTATACCCCCCAACAGGGTATATTTATACCCCCCAAGAGGGTATATTTATACCCCCCCAAGAGGGTATATTTATACCCCCAAGAGGGTATATTTATACCCCCCTTCCGGGAACAAACCCCTTGTTCCACCCTGATAGCCTGGTTGATCAGTCCAGCAACCAGGAGGCCTGGCCGACGACCGGGCCGCGGGGACGCTAAGCCCCGGAAGCACCTCAAGGAAAACCCTCTTCACCCCAACACCTTTAATAACAATGTCATCTTTGTATTTCCTCTTCCTATGTGTTTTATCCATTTTATATATGTTTGCCACCACGATAAAACACATATTTACCTGCGCGGTAACCTGTCCTTAAACTAAAAATATGCATATTTTCTTCAGTCTCTTGATGTGGAAACCAAGGAACCAGAGACACCCAAGATTATACTCCCTGTACAAAGGGTGACATATCTTGCTTATGTGACACGCTGTTGCCTCTCTCTCACGGTGTCTTGCAGTGCAACTTTGACTTTTGTATCATGCTGTTGCAGATTATTGTGATAAAAGATTGTGATATCCACCGAGTCATTCCTTAGCTCGTGATAACGGTGCTGCGAGAGATGATATCATCATCTCCCATCAATGTCAGATGATATCACGACACAGCCGTTGATGTCAGATGATATCACGACACAGCCGTTGATGTCAGATGATATCACGACACAGCCGTTGATGTCAGATGATATCACGACACAGCCGTTGATGTCAGATGATATCACGACACAGCCGTTGATGTCAGATGATATCACGACACAGCCGTTGATGTCAGATGATATCACGACACAGCCGTTGATGTCAGATGATATCACGACAGCCGTTGATGTCAGATGATATCACGACACAGCCGTTGATATCAGCAAGATAACGGTGACAATTCTGTTCTTGCGGAACTCATTTCACAGGTAAAAGTGGACACACTGAAGTGTGACCGTAACTGCTGGTGGTCATCCATCAGGGGAAAGCACCAAGCCATTACGACTATATAGCACTGGGAAGGGGTCAGGATAAGGATTTGGGGATGGGACGGGGGTGGAAAGGAATGGTGCCCAACCACTTGTGGACGGTCGGGGATTGAACGCCGACCTGCATGAAGCGAGACCGTCGTTCTACCGTCCAGCCCAAGTGGTTGGGCGTGGTGGGTGGGTGAGAATTATTAAGTAACCACAGGGAGCTGGGACTCAATATCTGTACCTCACAATTGGTTATTACGGGTTATTCATGCCCGTGCCACCTCTTGGGTGGCTTAATCTTTATCAATCAATCTTAATCTTTTACAGACGGCACCGCTCCTGTGCCAGGTAAGTCCACTACGGGCTCACCATAGCCCGTGCTACTTGCCCCGCTCCTGTGCCAGGTAAGTCCACTACGGGCTCACCATAGCCCGTGCTACTTGCCCCGCTCCTGTGCCAGGTAAGTCCACTACGGGCTCACCATAGCCCGTGCTACTTGAACTTGTTCCGAGTAGCTGAATCTATAACAACAACAACTTTATCTACATATTTAGTAGAATTCCCCACAGAAACACCGGTTGTCGTAGCAGACCCCAATAGCCGTGACAATGGTATAATCCCTGGTAATTCAGACCGTCCTCTCCAGCGCTTACAGCATCACTAAACTGCCCGAACCTAACCTAACCGAGGGCCCACGAACAGAAAACGGGACATCACGTCAATTTTGCGACCCGCTATTATTTTTAGTACATGTTTTTAGCCTTAGGACGGGGGGGGGGGGGATTTATAAGTCAAATTGCCGGGTACTATTCGCGTGGACGGATTAAATTCTAAGCATCCGTAGCTAACAGATGCTCTCCTTTCCCTTGGTAACCGGCCGGCATCTGGCGCGGCGCTCATCTCAACCCTCCAGCATCCATCTCCCATCACCTGGAGAGATGGTGATCTCTCTCATCACCAGGAGAGATGGTGATCTTACTCATTATCTCCCATCACCTGGAGAGATGGTGATCTCTCTCATCACCAGGAGAGATGGTGATCTTACTCATCATCTCCCATCACCTGGAGAGATGGTGATCTTACTCATCATCTCCCATCACCAGGAGAGATGGTGATCTCTCTCATCACCAGGAGAGATGGTGATCTTACTCATCATCTCCCATCACCAGGAGAGATGGTGATCTCTCTCATCACCAGGAGAGATGGTGATCTTACTCATTATCTCCCATCACCTGGAGAGATGGTGATCTCTCTCATCACCAGGAGAGATGGTGATCTTAATCATCATCTCCCATCACCAGGAGAGATGGTGATCTCTCTCATCACCAGGAGAGATGGTGATCTTACTCATCATCTCCCATCACCAGGAGAGATGATCTTATTCATCATCTCATCACCAGGAGAGATGGTGATCTCTCTCATCACCAAGAGAGATGATCTTACTCATCATCTCTCATCACCAAGAGAGATGATCTTACTCATCATCTCTCATCACCAGAAGAGATGGTGATCTCTCACCATCTCACCATCACCGCCCCACAGATGCGACATCCACCAGGAAGGGAAGTGAACTATCAGGGGGAAAGCGCCAAGCCATTACGACTATATAGCACTGGGAAGGGGTCAGGATAAGGATTTGGGATGGGACGGAGGGAAAGGAATGGTACCCAACCGCTTGTGGAACCGTTTTTTACGAAACAGTTTACGAGCAGCGAAGTACTATATACGAGGTTGTTTATAACATTAACAACCTTCGATTGTCACGTTTCGAAGCTCGTAGGACAAACCCGTCGGGACGAAAGATGTAAAGGTTTCGTAAAGTATCGCAGAGCGTCAACCAACAATCCTAGCCTCATGGGGCCAGGTTCACGAAGCAGTTACGCAAGCACTTACGCACCTGTACATCTTTTCTCAATCTTTGGCGGCTTTGTTTACAATTATTAAACAGTTAATGAGCTCCGAAGCACCAGGAGGCTGTTTATAACAATAACAACAGTTGATTGGCAAGTTTTCATGCTTGTAAACTGTTTAATAAATGTAACCAAAGCCGTCAAAGATTGAGGAAAGATGTAATCGGGCCAGATTTACGAATCAGTAACGCAAGCCCTTACGAACGTGTACATCTTTCCTCAATCTTTGACGGCTTTGGTTACATTTATTAAACAGTTTACAAGCATGAAAACTTCCCAATCAGCTGTTGTTATTGTTATAAACAGCCTCCTGGTGCTTCGGAGCTCATTAACTGTTAAATAATTGTAAATAAACCCGCCAAAGATTGAGAAAAGATGTACAGGATCGTAAGTGCTGGCGTAACTGCTTCATGAATCCGGGTCCTGAAACACACACACACACAGGAACTTTACACACGTCACAAAACACACACCTGAGTGGCTCACATCCTCGTGGTGGGTATGAACTGACTGTTCCATCCTGTGTTGTTCGTCTCCGCTAGCATGATGGAGACGGGCGCCATCCGTCACAATTATCCGCGAGGTGATATCTATCATTCCAGCCCTCCAAGTAGGAAATAGAAATTGGCTCAGAGGTAATGATGGAGCCGACTTGTGCTGCTGTGTGTGAGGATGGTGGTGGTGGCTGGTGGCTCGGATATCCCGTCGGGGGTGTTGGGGGTGGTGGTGAGTGGTTGGGTGGTGGTGGTTGTTGGTGGCGATTGTGGTGTGGTTGGGTGGTGGTGGTGGTTGGTGGTGATTGTGGTGTGGTTGGGTGGTGGTGGTGGTTGGTGGCGATTGTGGTGTGGTTGGGTGGTGGTGGTGGTTGGTGGCGATTGTGGTGTGGTTGGGTGGTGGTGGTGGTTGGTGGCGATTGTGGTGTGGTTAGAAGCCATGGTATATATCTACTATTTTATACAAACTATGGGACCATTGTCTAGACCTCTCAATTCCCTAACTACTGGTTGTTCCTCTTGCGTTACAACTTAACAATTCCAATATGTTCCTTCAGTGGTTCTTATCAATGAGCGCCTAATCGTAAGTGCCTTAGCTCTTGGGCCCGGCTGCTCCACTTCGGGAGTCTGGTGAAGAACACCTCATAGGTCCTACTGTGCCAAATTTCCTTTCAAATTTGTTAATTGAAGTTTCCTGAGTCACCTCCTGTGGTCCTGGGTTCGATCCCAGGCGCCGGCGAGAAACAATGGGCAGAGTTTCTTTCACCCTTTCTGCCCATTTCACTCAGCCCATTGTTTCTCACCGGCGCCTGGGATCGAACCCGGGACCACAGGATCACAAGTCCAGTGTGCTATCCGCTCGGCCGACCGGCTCCTCCCTCACAACACAAGTAACTCACATCAGTGAACACAACACAACTAACCATTCCCCAACTTTGATATTCATTGCCGCCTCGCTCCACTCAAAATATTGCAACAAATAAAATTACTGTAACAAATAATTTACTCTAGCAAATAAAATTACTGTACACAAATAACTTTACACAGCCACTAATAAAGTCTCTCTCTCTCTCTCTCCCTCATGTTGGCTCCATCTCGGTACCTGGATGCTAAGGTTTTTGGTTTATGTAAATGTTCAGACAAAAAATGATACGGGCTCACCATAGCTCGTGCTACTTGCCCCGCTCCTGTGCCAGGTAAGTCCACTACGGGCTCACCATAGCCCGTGCTACTTGCCCCGCTCCTGTGCCAGGTAAGTCCACTACGGGCTCACCATAGCCCGTGCTACTTGCCCCGCTCCTGTGCCAGGTAAGTCCACTACGGGCTCACCATAGCCCGTGCTACTTGGAACTTTCTGTTCCGAGTAGCTGAATCTTAAACAACAACGAAGTGATTGGTTACTATTCCTTCACTCTGTCCTCGTATCAGAACAGAAACAACAGAGGTCAGAGGGCAAGGGAACTATCAGGAGGGGAAAGCCCAAGGCTTAATAATACAAATGGGGTC
>NC_091204.1:15489034-15494034 GCF_040958095.1 Procambarus clarkii
CCCCTATTATCCCAGACATTGCAAGTCGGCCGGTTATCATGTGATCTATATATATACATGTGTATGTAATGTTACCGTGGGAGGGGGGCTATCCTGGTGCAGGCACAGATGTCACGGCTGGTTATATGTGTCTGTGTGAGTATCTGTGTCACTGTGTTTATAGAGTAAGAGTAGAGGCAGACGCAAGGACACCAATAGTGGCAGTACATGTGATATCTCAGGATAACAGGTCGTTGCAGTGATGGTACTAATGCAATAGTTAAGGGAGTAATAGTATTTGTAATATAGGGAGAAGCACGTAGGAACATCAGTAGGAACCGTGAAGAGGATTCGAACCAATGTTCTGGGTACTATTCACTTGAATAGAAAAAATAGCAGCAGCAGGCACTTTGTTTTCTACCACAGATGTGGCCAGGCATTTACAATGCTAACCAGCTTATATACATTTTCTACTGTCCTCCATGGACAGGGTGAGAGATGTGTTAAACATATAGTTCAGGGATTCATTGAACAATCAACCACAGAAGGTGATTGTAGTTTAAGTAGTGGTGGTAATATTATTTGTGTAAGCAACAGGCATCAGTAGCTTAAATATCAGTAGCTTAAATATTAGCAGCATCAGTAATAACAGCATTGCAATGAAAGGAATCTTACTACGGGCTCACCATAGCCCGTGGTGCTTGGAACGTTTTGTTCCGAGTGGCGAATCTTCGACAACAAAAGGAATCAGTAGTGATATTAATAAAAGCAAACAGTAGCAGAAACAGAATCAACAGTTGTACTTTTAGCTGTGGTAGCAACAGTGATAATTGCAGTGATAGATGGAAAGGCCACAGAAACCAAGATAGTAACAGAATCAGCAATAATAATTGTATAAAAAAAAAGTGTTGTTGTTGGGCTTCAGACCAGTCAACCTCTGCAAGGTTATTATGACGACGGCGACACTGACCAATATACGCAAGTATACGACAGTATACGACACTATAAGCAAGTATACTTCAGCTCAGAATATTGTCCAAGACAGAAGAAAACTCTACATATATAGACCCAGAAGCCAGTTACACGCCTCGGGATGTATCGTATTGTTTCTAAGTGGACTTAACACCTATCAACCTATATACAGGTATGGGCAACGACATTACTGACCAACAGACCAAGTATACTTTCGTCCTGAATATAGCCCAGGACTAAACTATACTGTAAATATACTGAGAAATGACTGTTACTATCTGTAATACAGTAAATATTAGCGTCACAGCTGCTGTAGTAGAAGCAGATTGACTTGAGTGCAAGAAGGAAACATTAAAACTTGTAATACATAATAAAACTGTTGAATTAAAATATATATATCTCTTACCCGTGGATAGTAAAACCATCAATCCTCTCTGCTCTTCGTCCGTCATCTGTTCTCTTCCATTTACGTCTGTCTCCTCTATTCCCATTGCCCTCCTTTCAATCCCCCCCCCCATTCTTCTACCTCTTCTCTCTATCCTTCATTTTTGTCTCTCTTTTTGCATCTAATCTTTGTGCCTCTTTTCTACTTTCTCAATTTTTTTTGTCAGTTTATCTCCTCTCCGTTATTTGTTATTCTATCAAATCTTTATCCCTCCTCCTCTTACCGTTCTTACTCACTGTGCTTTCTCTTCTTTCTTCTTTCTTCCTCCTTATTCCTCTGTTTCTTTCTGAACACTTTCTCTCGAGTTTGCTATTTTCATTATTTTCTTATGTCATTATTCGCCCGTTGAATATTATCTTAGTTCAGAGGGGCCTAGTAGCTGAGTGGACATCGCTTCAGATTCGTAGTCCTGAGTTTCCGGGTTCGATACCCGGTGGAGGCGGAAACAAATAGGCAGGGTTTCTTTCACCCTGATGCCCTGTACACCTAGCAATAAATAGGTACCTGGGAGTTAGACAGCTGCTACGGGCTGCTTCCTGGGGATGTGTAACAAAAAAAGTCTGGTCGAAGACCGGGCCGCGGGGACGCTAAGCCCCGAAATCATCTCAAGATGACCTCAAGATAGAAGTTTGAATCGACTTTGTGGCTTTTCACCATTTGTGACCAATTCTTTCAACCCTTTTGTACATTGGAATTCAACCCTGCTGCCGTCTTAATCCTGCTTCACCCTCTTCATTACTGCTTAAATCTACTTTTCTAGCTCTCTCACTACTTGGGGCAAACCGCGTTCTGCCTTCTCTATTATTTGAACACACCCCCTTCAGCCCTCTCACCACCGTCTTGTCTCTACATTAACTGCCCACTTTAAAAAAAAAAACATTTTATTTTAACCAAACCTTAGGTCCTTTTCTATTGGCACCCTTCTCAAATCACCCTTTCAAGACTGGTTATTTCACCCCGTTTTCTATATTAATTCTGTCATTTACTTCATTGTATTGCCAATTCATTGCCTATTGCCCCTTTCATCCTATATTTCACAGTTCTATGGTTTATACCTCCCCTCTCAGCTGTCATTACGTGTATCCGCCCCTTCACTTTCCCCTGGTCCTGATGCCTCGGCTACCGATCAACCGGAGGTTTGTGTCAGTCGCCCATCATGATTTTGGCCCAATTGAAACGTCAACTTTGTGTCAATAAATCGCAGCTGTCGGCAAGGCGCTATCTTCACTTCTTGACGGGGTCGGTGAAAAGTTCGGTCGGCGTACCGCAGGCGAGCGCTCGGAGCCAGGCGCCGCCGCCAATATCCACGCCCACACGCCCACGCCGAGGACAAGAGACAGCGAAAACCTGTGGTACGAAAACGAAGTTGGGAGGTCGGGCAGGAACCACAGCGTATAATATCTATGTCCGAATATGTCATCCCTGTAGGTGGTCAAGAGGGAGTCGCTGCCAGGCCTTATAATTTAGGAGATATAACGGGCTTGCGCAGCCATGTACCGCTCGCTGTTGCTGACAGTGGCTCGTGTGTTCCCATTTTTCTTCCTAATTCTTTTTCTCTCTCCTCGACACGAGGGGATTTAATATCGGTGGATGGGGGCGGGCAGGCGGCCGTGGTGAATCGGGAATGAAGGGGAATCACCTCGTAGAGGGTCGCGGTCCACCCGGACAAAGATGGTGCATCAGCCTCTATATTTTAACTGGTTTTGCTTCCTGTCGACCCTCTCAATGGCTTCATCTGCTGGTAAATTATTCATTATACACGCCATTCGCACCCAATATCATTGCCAGGTGCTGCAATATTGGATACCGTTGACTGGCGTGTCACACAGCGAGCGAGTTACGTCCGCCAGTCTAAGCGGCACAAAATGTTTACTATAAAATAAAGACCTCGTCGTGTTTGCCTTGAGAGTGTTTAGTGGAGATGTGTAAGCAGAAACCGCATGTATTTGCTTTAGGGTCGGCGGCTCACATGCGTCCGGACGCTGCGGGTAATGGAATGAGCTCCCCCCGCGGTTCCGGCTCCCTGATAGGCTGCCGTCTGCGCAGGTGGGCGGGGCCTGGCGCCCACGGGCCAATGAGGCGGCGGGGGCGGGGGCTAGCCTCGCCCCGCCTCGCCACACCGCCATGCCAGCCAGAGTTACTGCCTGACATAATATTCGAGGTTGGTTGGTGGAAAGAACAAACATTTGTTGACGTTTCGCGTAAGCGATCTAATTTAAGAGGGTACAGGAGAAGAATAGAGGGAGAATTAGACAGCTGTCAGTGTGATAGACTACTGACGGCGAGGTGAGCGGTGTAATAGGCTAGTGCGGTGGTTGTGGCGGTGCGGTAGCGCAGCGCGGGAGTGTTGCGGTGCGGCGGCTGACAGCTACAAGCTCAGTGCTCCGGGAAACGCTACTCCTCCGAGGAATGTGAATCAGTGGCGATATCAACAGTGCTCGTGTGCAAGCAGTTATTGCGGGGGAGTGCGTAGTGAGGTGAGGAAGTGCCGCAGCGTAGCGGGGATGCGGCCAGCGGCGGCGGCGTCGGCGGCACAGCGACGGTGAGCGACATCTGAGCGGCCGCGCCACCCGCTAGGGAGGGCGAGGGTGGCCCGGCCCCGCATGTGTCCCGAGATGAGCGAAGATGCGGCGCGTGGGACCTGGCGACGCTCGCCGGAGGCTGCGGCGGCTCAACGGCCTGACAGTGCTACAGAGGGGGAAGAGGAAGGGGAGGCCGGACCCCCCGTCCGCCAGCAGCAGCAGCAGCACCCTGACCCCACCTTGCTCGCCGGCGACGACACCGACAGCGACATTAGTGTGGGGTGTCCGTCGCCCAAACCGAGTGAGGATAACTCCCCGACAGGCAGGTCGGGGCCTATTGCGGGTCACAGCGAAGACTTGGGGTCACCTACGCTCGCTCCTACGCCGGGCTCGGCGTCAACACCCACAAAGTACCAGGAAGATGGCGTCACATCTCCGGAGTCAGTCATGTCCCCCCCGCCGCCCCCTACCACCCCTGTCAGGGAGGGGGCAGAGGATGAATATTTCAAGCCTTTGAAAAAATTAAGAATGATTCAGTTGCAACAAGAAGAGGCGGCGGCGGCGGCCTTGGCGGCGCGAACAAACGCCGGTGTCAAGTCCTTTTCCATCATGGAGATCTTGAGTCACAAGCCTGTGGTTGTCAAGGCTCCTGACGCCGCAGGGGGTCGCATCGTCAGGCCCTGGGACACCGATGACGACGAGGAGGGGTCGCGGCCGCAGTCTGTCGACGACATGAGCGTTTCGTCGGCGTCATCTTCAGGAGGGTCGCCGCGTCCTGCCTCCAGCGGACCTGGCTCTGGCAACTCCGGGCAAGCCAGAGCCCGGGGCAAAGATGGCAATCCACTCGACGCCCTTTTCCAGATGACCAGCAAGACTTTCGAGGGACTCAAATCCGGACAGCAACCCGGTGAGTACCTGTGCAACTACCTGTCTGTAAGTACACCTGAGCCATGGCTTGACTCATATATATTATCACAACTGGTATGCGAGCTTGGCCCTTTGAGTACATATGTCCCAGAGTCTGACCCAGTGAGTACACCTGTACTAGAACCTAACACTTACACCTGTGCTAGGACCTGATC
>NC_091204.1:15499034-15506534 GCF_040958095.1 Procambarus clarkii
TCACAGGCAGTGTTGAGAGGCATTAGGGGCCCGTCACAGGCAGTGTTGAGAGACATCAGATGCCGCCATAATCACTCCCAAAATATGAAACCAAAAAGCCTATGATCCAGGGGATTTTTTTTCAAAGTAATATCAGGTGTATTTCAATTTAGGCCTAGCAAAAGAAATTGTTTTAATAAGATAATTTAATAATTATCTACCGTTTTTTCTATTATTACTTTAATAATACCGCATTCCTCCATTACAGGCAAGAACTGAGGGTCAGATAGGTTTAAAACAGCTTCAAAACCGTAATGTTAAAACTGGTTAAATGACATTAATATCAGTTCAGGTAGTCGGTCGACACATTGACCGTCAAATAGCCAAATATATTTACGTCTGCAAGGTGTAAAGTGTGAGGTTCCTAGACCGTCAGTCATTCTCGCTTCAAGGCACTGGTTAAGATGTCACTTGGTCGATAAGCGAGACCAATTCGGACTGTTTGACTTTGTCAGTCATATTCCGAGTCGACACTTAAGTTATTCTTCATAAATACGGTACCAGCTCTTTGTTTTAGGTGAAACTAATATTAGTTTTGTAGGGGTAAACGCCTAATTGCAAAAGTGAATCGGGAGATCATTGCAGATAATTATATTTAGGTTAGCCAAGGTTCTGACACACTCAAGATATTCTCATTATTAGTTCTAATCATTTAATCCTAGTCAAGAGTGCAAACAGTCCCATCTCAAGGAAGAATAGTGAGTTCTGTACGTACGGAGCCTAGCAAAAATATATTTTCTTTATTTCTCCTGCCTTAAAACCTTCTTAGAGCATTGGCTCTATAGTAGCTCAAGAGTTTATGTCTAACTGAAACACACACAAGAATTCCCCCTAAACGATGGCCGTGGGCGGCCCCTGGAAGGTTAGCCTCGATCCCTGGGAGACTGAACCTGCGACCTGGGTGGTAAGTTTCATTAATTAACTCTGTAGCCTGGGGGACTTCGCCACACAGGAAGGTTTAGGGCGACGTAAAGGCTGGTGGGAGCATTGGAGGAGATCTGGACGACCATAACAGCAAGGACATAACGTGGAAGCTAAGATATTAGTGGAGAGTGAAGGTACTTTAAGGGTTAGCTAGGATGAAAGCCAAGGTATTCGTGAAATCAGTTGTACGTGGTAGTACACTAAAGGCATACAGGGTGATGCTAGGGGCAGACCTGTACATAGAAAAAAAAAGAATTCATGATAGCCTGGGGAATATATATACATGGAGGGTATACAGTATACCTGTATACTGGGAGTGTGTATATGACGATAAATATATACCTGGAGACAGGGATATACAGTACTGTAGTTGTAGGAGCACTGTATAACTGTGTGTAATTTCCCTACAAAAGAATACTTTTACATTGTATCACCATTAATAACACTATAAAAACTATATTTCATACCAAAAATGACGCTTACTTATAACCACTTACTGCAAGGAAGATAAGTATATATAATGAAAATGAAATATATAATGTATATAATGAATATATATACAGTATAATGAAATGATAAAGAAAATGAAATGTCTTTTTTGTCAACTCTCTTTTCTTGCTTCGATGCTGGTTTTCTAATTAATATATCAAGCTACATCCTAACAAATATATCCAATTCTAGACCAGCCAGGTAACATCATCACTTATCATCGAAATTCATCCATTCTTTTTCCAGTTATTTTGTTCAACTGCAGGAGAACCAAGAGACAGGGTGAAAGCACGTAGCTTAGCCTAGTTCAACACAGCCTAGTTTAACAGCCTAGTTCAACACAGCCTAGTTCAACAGCCTAGTTCAACACAGCCTAGTTCAACACAGCCTAGTTCAACACAGCCTAGTTCAACAGCCTAGTTCAACACAGCCTAGTTCAACACAGCCTAGTTCAACACAGCCTAGTTCAACAAGCCTAGTTCAACACAGCCTAGTTCAACACAGCCTAGTTCAACAAAACCTAGTTCAACAGCTTAGCATAGTTCGACACAGCTTAGCATAGTTCAACACAGCTTAGCATAGATCAACACAGCTTAGCATAGTTCGACACAGCTTAGCATAGTTCGACACAGCTTAGCATAGTTCGACACAGCTTAGCATAGTTCGACACAGCTTAGCATAGTTCGACACAGCATAGTTCAACACAGCTTAGCATACTTCAACACAGCTTAGCATACTTCAACACAGCTTAGCATACTTCAACACAGCTTAGCATACTTCAACACAGCATAGTTCAACACAGCTTAGCATAGTTCAACACAGCTTAGTTCAACACAGCTTAGCATAGTTCAACAAAACTTAGCATAGTTCAACACAGCTTAGCATAGTTCAACACAACTTAGCATAGTTCAACACAGCTTAGCATAGTTCAACACAACTTAGCATAGTTCAACACAGCTTAGCATAGTTCAACACAGCTTAGCATAGTTTAACACTATGCTAGTGCTCAACACAGCTTAGCATAGTTCAACACAGCTTAGCATAGTTTAACACTATGCTAGTGCTCAACACAGCTTAGCATAGTTCAACACTATGCTAGTGTATGAAAATAATGATAATAAAAGTAACGACAGCCACAATAATAATATTTATTATGTAATGATAATATTCCCCGAGTCATAATATTCGAGTTCCAGCGACACTGTAGTGAAGAAGCTTAAGAGAGGTAATGCGATAACCTAGCGAAGCTCTAGGATAGCCAAGGATAGCTGCAACATGGTAGCCTAACGAGGCTATACCATGTTAGATAGCGAGGTTGTACTAACCCCGCTAGGCTATCTTATCTTGAAGTTATCTTGAGATGATTTCGGGGCTTAGCGTCTCCGCGGCCCGGTTCTCGACCAGGCCTCCTTTTTGTTAACACCCCCGCAGGAAAGCAGCCCATAGCAGCTGTCTATATAACTCCCAGGCACCTATTTACTGCTGGGTGAACAGGAGCATCAGGGGGTGAAAAACATTTTGCTCATTAAGTCTCCGCCTCCACCGGGGATCGAACCCAAAAGCTCAGGACTACGAACCCGAAAGCGCTGTCCACCCAGCAGTCAGGCGCCCTGGCAAGCCCAACCTGCTAAGCTCCCTCAGCCAAGCCAGAGACTATACTGGTGGGCTTCTCACCATCTTCTCGGTAGCCAACCTGTCTTCCTCCTCACAGCTCATATATAAATCACAGAATAAATTATACACACGTTACAAGTCATAATATACGACCCAGTATGTCTTGCAACTAAAATATCGCTTCCCATGTCTATCTACAAGCAAGTAGTAGATACATCAATAGATTTATATATACTGTATATACACTGTATATATATCGGTATTCTAATCAATGCAAGTCTATCACACTTGTAAGATCCATACATCCCAAAAATCAGTGTCGTAAGATATCGCAAAGATTCAAGAATCAGCATCACTTCAGGTCACAGGACCCCATGACCGATGTCGTAGATTTCACAGGACCCAAGCGTCAGTATTGGTACCAGGGAAGGGATCTGGAGAAAGCGCCAAGCCATTAACGACTATGGAAGGGAAGGAAGGGGTCAGGATTAGGGGTTTGGGATGGGACGGGGGGTGGGGGGGGAAGGGGGAGGATTGCTACAATCCATAGGACCCAATGACCAGACAATGTTTGTCACAGGACCCCAAGGATGTGTGTCGGGATTTGCCGTTGGACCGAAGGATTGGTGTCAGTATACTCACTACTGGACCTAATCAGTATACTCATTACTGGACCTAATCAGTATACTCACTACTGGACCTAAAGATCGATGTCGGTCCTTAGGACCTACAGGGCTATACAGGACCTACCTTGCGGTGTTGACCAGACCACACACTAGAAAGTGAAGGGACGACGACGTTTCGGTGCGTCCTGGACCATTCTCAATCGACTTGAGAATGGTCCAGGACGGACCGAAACGTCGTCGTCCCTTCACCTTCTAGTGTGTGGGTCTGGTCAACATACTTTAGCCACGTTATTGTGACTCATCGCCTACCTACCTTGCGATGATTTTCATTTGATCCGAATGTCGTAGATACCGATCGAGGATCCCTTGATCGGTATCGATACATTCCACAGGAATCACTGAACCTGTTAAAAAGCGTATTGGAATATTTATGAACTCTAAATACCATTTTTTGAGATATATACAAGAGTTGTTACATTCTTGTACAGCCACTAGTACGCGAAAATTACTCTTTCGCTAGAAATTTCGGACTTAATCTCAAGTGATGAACTACAGAATCCTAAAAGGTATTTATTTTCTTAAGATATCTATAATAAAATATTTGAGAAATGGCCATTTGTTATGTTTTGAGGTGAGAAGCAGTATTATGTATATATGCAAAACAGCTGAAACGTTGAAATATGTAATAAAAACCTTTTTCTTCAACTATATCAATATTTCTCTATTTTAAGGATATGTAAAATGTATTTAAGCTAACATTCTATCCTCGTTGGGGATAGAGTTTACACGATCTCTGATCGCCCATCGATCCACAGAATGCGTACATCGTCAATTCCCTTGCCGGCCAGAAGCCACATGGACTTTTAATCACTCAACCAGTCAATCCGACGTGAGGACAGAACGGTTCAGGGACAGCCTCGCTTCCTGCGGTGTCAGCATTCGATTCCCGGTGATAAAGTGGTTGGGTGCAGACCCCTTACTTCACTCCGTCCTCATACCCCAGCGCCTTGTCCTCATACCCCAGCTCCGTGTCCTCATACCCCCAGCGCCTTGTCCTCATACCCTCAGCGCCTTGTCCTCATACCCTTTCCAAGTGTTATATATTAAAACTTGCTTACCATTTTCTCGCGATAATTCCCTTAATGTTTCAATAATTTCCAATCTTTAATAGCATTCTCGTCTTCAAAATTCCTCGTACAGCTTAAAAAAAAAATCAAGAAGAAATGAACGCTGCGGCAGATCTATTTGTCAACATATGGAGCGGGTCCTGTTAACACCTAGTAATTATTCACTTATTTAACTATCCATCATATTCATGAAGCTTACGAGGGTATTTACTTCCATGATTGCTTTCTGAACGAGTGTTCCACTCCTCCAAAACTTAACCAACCACTTGGGGTGGACGGCAGAGCGACGGTCTCGCTTCATGCAGGTCGGCGTTCAAGCCCCCGACCGTCCACAAGTGGTTGGGCACCATTCCTTCCCCCCGTCCCATCCCAAATCCTTATTTTGATCCCTACCCAGTGCTATATAGTCGTAATATCTTGGCGCTTTCCCCCCTGATAGTTCCCTTCCCTTCGTCCAAAGCACTTTTGTCAAACAAAAGGTGTGGCGCATGAAGGCTAATGCTTCCACTTGTAAATTTATCAAGTTTGTTTACATTTTTTCTTTAGCTCCGTCTCAGATTTCGTATTTAAAAACACATTTTTTTTCAGGAATATTCCTGCGCGGGCCCTAAGCCTCTGGCCGGCCCACTGCGCGGGCCCTAAGCCTCTGGCCGGCCCACTGCGCGGGCCCTAAGCCTCTGGCCGGCCCACTGCGCGGGCCCTAAGCCTCTGGCCGGCCCACTGCGCGGGCCCTAAGCCTCTGGCTGGCCCACTAAGTGTTGCTTGTTTTGTTTACTTGGGCGGAGTAAACACAGTTTTTTTTTATCTTTATTTAAAAACAGTTTTGGCATAAACACAATTTATGCCGACATTAGTTATGTTTTTCATCCGTTTTGTACGCTTCAATCCCTCAGCACACTGGACTTGTGATCCTGTGGTCCCGGGTTCGATCCCGAGCGCCGGCGAGAAACAATGGGCAGAGTTTCTTTCACCTTATGCCCCTGTTACCTAGCAGTAAAATAGGTACCTGGATGTTAGTCAGCTGTCACGGGCTGCTTCCTGGGGGTGGAGGCCTGGTCGAGGACCGGGCCGCGGGGACACTAAAAGCCCCGAAATCATCTCAAGATGATAACTCCGTCTGTAACTAAACTCAAGTCAGTCACACTCCAATGCAGTCCTCTAATTCTAGTCCTTTTTTTCCACCTAAAAATTTGTCACTTCTTTTAAACTAATCCGCTAATGTCTCTCTTAACATCGATACATTTACAAACCAACACATCCTCCATAATTTGCTATTTTCAACATACCACAAGCATGTAATCCTTTATAATTTCCTATTTTGTTAGACAATGCAGTAATCAAATGAGCATCTTCCACGACGTCCATTGCCCCATATATTTGGCGCCTTGAGAGGGGGAACTAAGCAAATATTAATTACTTAACACACTCGTCTCAACTAACCTCTTACGTGGAATAGTGAGGTAAGGGTCCCAGCAGTATGTGGGGCTCGTTCTGGACTCATAATTGGGAATCCGTAGTTCGATTCCCGGGCTAATGACTGATGGGGCACATTTTCTATCACCTAATGCCTCTGTTCACCTTGCGGTATTATAGGTGCCCGGGAGTTAGCATTGTGGAGGCGCTGCCTGAGGAGGGTCAGTAATTTGACCTTACAGGGGACCTCCATATAAGCCTAACGTAAATATATATACACAGGCAACTTGTCCCCAACGAAACGTATCATAATAAGTGTTTAATGGTAAGAAAAGAAAATTCTTATGGAATAAAGCATGAAACGTCTAAGGTTAATAAAGTTTTTTTTTTATTTATTCTAGTTCTTGAACTTGAATAAATAATGCTGGTTGACCGGGCCGCGGAGACACTAAGCCCTGAAATCAACTCAAGATAACCCACCCAACCCATTTTCCCCCCATAATCACCTCACCCCACAATCATACTCATTCTTTTCTCACACCCGGTATATCTATAGTTTTTTTAATGTGTGTTCTAAATCCTGGGTATACCGCTGTGTTATTAAGATCTAGGAAATCCCATTTTCTGTTGTCAGAGATCAATTTTACCTTACTTGGAACAAAAAGTTCCAAGTAGCACGGGCTATGGTGAGCCCGTCTCCCTTGGCGAGTTGACCACTTTCAACCCCCCAACCCGTCCCCTCTCTCAACTAATGCGCTTCGATTTGTACGCTATGGTCCCCCGACGTACGAAATAAAGGGTGCTATGAAAAAGTAGCGGCTCAGAAATGTTCACATTTTCTATGCGTAGGCGCAGGGAGCCGGTCGGCCGAGCGGACAGCACGCTGGACTTGTGATCCTGTGGTCCCGGGTTCGATCCCAGACGCCGGCGAGAAACAACAGGCAGAATTTCTTTCACCATATGCCCCTGTTACCTAGCAGTAAAATAGGTACCTGGGTGTTAGTCAGCTGTCACGGGCTGCTTCCTGGGGGTGGAGGCCTGGTCGAGGACCGGGCCGCGGGGACACTAAAGCCCCGAAATCATCTCAAGATAACCTCAAGATAGGCGCGGAGCTAAAATTTAAAGAAAACAAATCCAGCCTAACTAAACCTAACCAAATCTAAGCCTAACCCAATGTTTCCCGACTTATCCTAACAACTAACTACACGAGGCCTGAAAACTGAACACAAGTAGGCTTGTTTGGTATCTGGGGCGGTAGGCCTAGTCTA
>NC_091204.1:15509034-15541534 GCF_040958095.1 Procambarus clarkii
TTATTATTATTATTATTATTATTATTATTACGGAGTTGCAAATCGCGACAAAAGGTTGAATCACGACAGTCTGAGATTGTGATATTTATCTTAAGTTTCCTTTTTCCTCTTACACACTCCTTCCTGGCTCCTATCTTCCCCTTTTCCAGCTTCCATCTTCTGCCCTTCCCACCCTTCCCTCCCCAAAGCACACTCATACACCTGTTGCTAGTGGACATGGGGGGGGCTGAGGAGCGCTCCAAGGAACAGTGTTGGACTAAGTCATCTCAAGTCAAGCCTGGCTCCAGGGGCCAGATGCACGAAAGCACTTACGAATCTGTACATCTTTTCTCAATCTTTGGCAGCTTTGTTTACAATTATTAAACAGTTAATGAGCTCAGAAGCGCCAGGAGGCTGTTTATAACAATAACAACAGTTGAATGGGAAGTTTTCATGCTTGTAAACTGTTTAATAAATGTAACCAAAGCCGTCAAAGATTGAGGAAAGATGTACACGTTCGTAAGTGCTTGCGTAAGTGCTTTCGTGAATCTGGCCCCAGGCCAGGTTTGTGGGGTCGAACCCTCCCCAGGTATTCTCTGGGTATATCTTTCGTATATATCCTATCCTACATAGGTATATCCTATCCTAGACTCCAGGAGAGATCCTAGGATTGACTGCAAAGAATATATTGCCTGCGGGAAGGAAGCTTGACACGGCAAAGAGGACACATTTCTGACCCCAAGGTAAACAACACTAATAAATTTGATGTTTGCGGCTTCTCGCCAGCCGCACTTCCTCAAATCCTTCATATCAAAATTTCAACCCATTCTCACAATTTGATAAGCGGCAAATTTGAAGTCGTCTTACCTAACGAGAAGCGTATGAACTTAAGACAACCCGCCATTTAAACTTTTAAGGCTGTGGTCAACTGCCCCCAAAAAAATACAGAGCATTAAGTGTGAAAACAGTTTGGCCTCATGGGAACCCAAACCCATTATCTCTGCCACTCCGTTAAAAATACACTTTCGACCACATCTTAAAAATTTATGTTGTCGGTCGTTTATACATTCGTAAACTTCTGGGGCCAGATTCACGAAAGCACTTACGCAAGAACTTACGAACGTGTACATCTTTGCTCAATCTTTGATGGTTTTGGTTACATGTATTAAACAGTTTACAAGCATGAAAACTTGCCATTCAACTGTTGTTATTGTTATAAACAGCCTCCTGGTGCTTCGGTGCTCATTAACTGTTTAATAATTGGAAACAAAGTCGCCAAAGATTGAGAAAAGATGTATAGGTTCGTAAGTGCTTGCGTAAGTGCTTTCGTGACTCTGGCCCCTGGTAAGGTAAACCCACTTCACATTTTACGTTTGTCAAATCGAGAGGAGGATATTGCCGGGACAAAAGTGGACGTGTTCAGGAAGCACTTAGACGTTCTATGGAATTAGACGTTCCTGCAAGACGTTCCGGACCAACCAGCTTGTAGTGGATTAAACTGGCTGACCTCTAAACAGAACTAGTGACACTACAACTAGCTACCAGTTCATTAAAAAGAACCACAGGAGGAGGAATATTATTTTGTGATTCTAAGTCTGCTCTTCAAGCAATTGAAAACTTCTCCTGCAAGATGGACAGGAAGAACATCATACCAGCAATTATAAATGACCTGATCGGTGCAGAGTAAAGGGTTTAGAACCTCTTTTGTAATTATACCATCACACATTAATATAACCCCATCATAATGACAGACATTGTAGCCAACTTAGGATGTGACAAGAATGAAGTTGAATTAGACCTAGATATCCTCATCTCTGTTGTCAAGACCATATTGTTCCAAACACTCAGGTCTAATAGAGAAATTACTGACTCCCAAAGGCCTGAAAGCATCAGGTATAAAAAGTTATGATTTGTTTAGATCCGAAACCTATGTACATGAGCAGCGGCACGAAACATGGACCAGACTGTGCGACACAGTGGTTGCCAGGATCAGGTTGGGTTACCGTTACCTGTGGCAGGTGGCTGCAGGTGACGGATCTCCCAATCCTGAGTACTCCAGGTGCAAACTCTGTGAGCAGGAACTGCGGCATGATCTCCCACACTATCACTCAATGTCCCGTTATCAGACTCTCCAGACCTGTTAGCATGAGGTACCTGGAGCTTTGCAATTACTTTATTCTCTCGTGTTCTTGAGGATATCCTCATAATGTATTCAGAATTTGCCAGTGCAAGTTACTGATCACATGGCCTTGTATGACCGACCATCCTGCGTTGCGAGATACGAGTCTGTACTCCCCTTCATATAGTCTAGGGTAGCTGCACAAATGCAGATGTACCTAAATGTTTCAGTAAAAAAAAAAAAAAAATATTTGACATGCTAGCCTGCAGAACACTTCAAGCAAAAGTATGTTGGAGCAAGTTACCACACGCCAGGCCGGGCTTAGAACTACGCCCCAAAGTTCAGAGAGGAAGGCTGTCTGTGCAGGGCAAAGGGATTTAGACGACCAACAGTATCGGAAGAGATGGTCGAGCGGGTTCGGAAACATTTTTAGCGAAGCCCCAGGAAGCCCATAAGACGAGCCAGTCTGGAAACCCAGTGAACAAATCCACAAGGGCCGTGACGAGGATTCAAACCTGCGTCCGAGAGCATCCCAGACGCTGCCTTAATCGACTGAGCTACGACATGGTAAAAGGAAACCCAAATTCCTCCAACAACAGTTTGGCGCGTCACAAGGAAACGCTTGCTAATGATAGCCTCGAAGCTGCAGCTCCTTCAAGCCTTAACAACAGATGACAAGCAAACCCACAAACAATTTTCTGTCGATATGCATGAGAAACTTGAAGACGAGGAGTTCGAACAACGTCTTGGTTTCAGTGATGAGACCACAGATCATACGAAGTGCAAAGTCAACAATCGTAATGTTCGCATTTAGGACGAAGAACAATCCCCTTGCCACAGTTGAGTACACGAGGGACTCACCAAGAGTGAATGTGTTCTGCTCCATCTCCAAGAATCATCTTCATGGCCCATTTTTCTTTGAGGAAAAATGTGACCGGCGATGTTTATCTGCACCGGCTTCTGAACAGAGTAATTGATGAGCTTATTGTAAGTGAACATTTTTCAAGAGGACGAGGCTCCACCTCACCGGAGGCTCACTGTGAAAGCTTATCTCAATGACAATCTGCCAGCAAAATGGATCAGTCGTGCTGGTGATAAAGGTAATGTGCTGCTGAAATGACCACCACGTTCACCTGACCCTTCACCTGACCTGACACCTTGTGATTGTTTTCTCTGGGGCTATGTGAAGGGACTGGTCTATGTCCAACCCTTCTTCTTACTACAAGCCTAGAGGAACTCCAGCAGAGTCACTGCCGGACTGGAGACTGTTACCCAAGGCACGTTGCAGGGTATATGGCAGAAGCTACCCACTTGACGTGGGCCAGGTCACAGGCATATTGAAAACCTGTGAAATCGTTCATGAATTCCACATACCTTGGAATTTCTCATTCGAATTTTGATGAAAAAATCTTATTTTGGTCAACATTCATCCTGTTTAGTTTCATTTGCCTAGATTATGTAGTTACTTGGATATTTACATCGTAAATGTCAATTTTTAAATATCCTGTATTATATAATGTCACATACTGACTTACCTCCAACCTTCCTTGGGCTGAGACAAGCTTCACTCTACAAACAGTATGTGAATTCTGGAACTCTTGATGATATACTGTACAATATTAAATAAATATAAATATACTGTACGTAAATGTTTACAATATTATGCACCAATTATGTAATATATGTGATGTAATTACAACTTGAGCTTATAAAAGCACTTACAAATCACTGTAGCAACTCTCTTGCCCGTGTAAAAGTAGGGTAGACGTAATATATAATATTATATATATATATATATATATATATATATATATATATATATATATATATTATATATATATATTATATATATATATATATATATTATTATATATATACGTTGTTTGTAATTGAAAGTTGCCTTAGTGAAGGCTTCTCAATCACATTCTGTGGTTGAGTACTCAATAACCCGCTGCGTTGGCTTCTTCAAGCACTGACGAAACCTGTACATCTTGCCTCAGTCTGTTTACATTTATTAAACGGTTTATGAGCTCCCAAGCACTACGATGTTGTTAATAACAATACTAACCTTGGGTTGTAAAATTTCATACTCTTTAATAAATGTAAACAAAACCATCATGATTATTGAAAGATGTACAAGTTTCTGAAGCGGATGCGTGGCCCTTAGTAGGCCTACGCTACAAAAGAGAAGGAACAGAGGCGACATGATGGCCAAAATATGACTTAGAAATGTTGACAAAGTGGATAAGAATGAAGTGGTTAGTGTGAGCAGGCCTAAGACTAGAGGGCAAGTGGGCATCTTCGAGATAAAACTAGTTAATTTTCTTCACCCTGTCCTTTGAGTGTCAGTGATTGTTCTTCAGTCAGCCGTAGTGTCTAGAAACAATGCGGTTTAAACAACCAAGAAGTGCCGGACCAACCGGGCTGTGGTGGATATGTGGGCCTACGGGCCGCTCCAAGCAACACACAGCCTGTTGGACCAAGCTTTCACAAGTCAAGCCTGGCCTCGGGCCGGGCTTGGGAAGTAGAACAACTCCCAGAACCCCATCAAGCAAATATATGTGGACCTGCGGGCCGCTCCAAGCAATAGCCTGGTGGACCAAACTCTCACAAGTCAAACCTGGCCTCGGGCCGGGCTTGGAAAGTAGAACAACTCCCAGAACTTCATCAACCAGGTATATGTGGACCTGCGGGCTGCTCCAAGCAACAGCCTGGTGGACCAAACTCTCACAAGTCAAGCCTGGCCTCGGGCCGGGCTTGGAAAGTAGAACAACTCCCAGAACCCCATCAACCAGGAATATGTGGGCCTGCGGGCCGCTCCAAGCAACAGCCTGGTGGACCAAACTCTCACAAGTCAAGCCTGGCCTCGGGCCGGGCTTGGGCAGTAGAACAACTCCCAGAACCCCATCAACCAGGCATGGGAAGAATCGGACCACCTGGAGAGTCACAGGCATGAGACATTAGTTGATACAAAAGACACAAGCTGGAGAGTAAATTAATAATTAGCAGTAGGGTCAGAAACCATTGAAATATATACGTTTCAAACCTTCCCCGGACCACCACTATGGTGTGTATCTAGCAGCAATCCTCCTTATTTTCATATGCTCTTCTGCACGAAATGAGACGTCCTCCCCTGCACGTGATAAACACAAGCCACGCAGCACGTGGTAAAAACACGTCCCCGCTGCACGTGTTCTGCAAGCACCAGGGGCCAGATTCACGAAAGCACTTACGCAAGCACTTACGAACGTGTACATATTTCCTCAATCTTTGACGGCTTTGGTTACATTTATTAAACAGTTTACAAGCATGAAAACGTCCCATTCAACTGTTGTTATTGTTATAAACAGCCTCCTGGTGCTTCGGAGCTCATTAACTGTTTAATAATTGTAAACAAAGTCGCCAAAGATTGAGAAAAGATGTACAGGTTCGTAAGTGTTTGGGTAAATGCTTTCGTGTATCTGGCCCGGGAGCAATACGAGGTTCTCCATGAAAGATCAGTGTTCCAGGAGGTATGAAGTGGAGTGCGACGCGGCGAGCCAGCCCAGTGCTGCGAACCAAGGCCGCGGCGTCCGCCCGTACACCGTGATTCCTGGGTGGGTTCACTACGGGCTCACCATAGCCCGTGCTACTTGGAACTTTTTGTTCCGGGTAGCGAACCTTAAACAACAACTCAAATACTGGTAAGAGTGTATTAACACAACAAATTCATTCGAATATACATTAAAAAATGAGGCAAATATATTCAGTCACCATTAAACATCGAATTTATTTGAATGTTCAATCATCTTATCGGATGTATTCGAGCTTGCAATCAACGAGAAATGCATTTGAGTGTGCATTCATGTCAAATACATCCTGGGGTGTATTCTACGCGGTACATTCATGATGTAGTGATGTGAGCTGTCTACAATACCCTGTTGTTTGTGCCGTGAAAATAGCAACTATACAAATATAAATTATATCAAGAACATTGATATGACACTTTGTCAATTTTAATGTAGAAACCAATTTTTTTTTATTTTATCGAATATGAATTAATATTAATGCATATTTAAACAAAAATTGTATTGTTATTCCTAAGATAGGTTAGGTGTTTTAGCTCTGTTGGCGAGTATTTGTATTTGAAGTATGTTGTTGTTATAGATTCAGCTACTCGGAACAAGTTCTAAGTAGCACGGGCTATGGTGAGCCCGTAACTTACCTGGCACAGGAGCGGTGCTGTGTAGACTCTGATTTGAAGTACGTGGTTGAAACATTTATAGCAACCCGTCCTCGGACCAAGTCCATTTCATCTAGCGGTCGACCCCAAAAATGCATTCATCAATTTTAACATTCTGTTGATTCAAAACTGAACTTTTCTCAAATATAAATTAATATTATTATATATTAGCATATTTAGGCACAGGTTAGGTTAGGTGTTTAGGTTCTGTTGGCGATTATTTGTATTTGTAGTACGTGGGTGAAGCATTTATAGCGTTGTGGTTCGAACACAAGTCGTCAGTGATCAGCCCGTCCTCCAAAGATCCAAAAGTGATTCCGTGCACCCGCCAAACCCCCTGTTTATGAATGAAAAGCAGTTTACACACGACTCACAACTGCTGACGTTCGAACATATCCGGAACAAGTGCTTCACTGACGAATTTTGTTCGAACCACAACGCTATAAATGCTTCACCCACGTACTACAAACACAAATAATCGCCAACAGAACCTAAACACCTAACCTAACCTATGCCTATATATGCACAATATGCTAATATATTATAATTATAATTTATACTTGAGAAAATTCCCGTTTTGAGTGAACAGTATGTTAAAATTTATGAATGCGTCTGTGGGGTTGACCGCTGAATGTAATGGACTCGAGTCGAGGACGGGTTGCAGTGATGCACTTGTTCCGGAAGTGTTCGGATGTCATCAGCTGTAAGTCGTGTATAAACCGTTTTTCATTCAGAACCAGGGGGTTTGGCGGGTGCATGGAATGGACTTTGGGTCTTTTTTTAGAGGAGGGGCTGTTTATAGAATTGGGGTTCGAACAGAGGACGTGAGCTAAGCACTTGTTCCGGAAGTGTTCGGACGTCATCAGTTGAGTCGTGTATGTAAAACCGATTTTCATTCATAACCAAGGGGTTTGGCGGCTGGATTAACGAGCTTGAATCTTTGTATGCGAGGACGAGCTGACTCATGGGATTCCAACAGAAGAAGAGAGCGAGGCGCACTCAAGAAAAGTTCGAACAAAATCAATTGTGTCACTTATCAACCTGTCCCCAGACCAGGCTCGTTAAAGCTGCAGCCGTCCCCCCCAAGACACATTCATAACTTTCATATACTGTGTATTAAAAATAGGTTTGGTCTCATATACACGTTAATATTATTATAGTTTAAAGTTATATGTATAGGTGTAGGTTAGGTTAGGTTATCTTGGGATGATTTCGGGGCTTAGCGTCCCCGCGACCCGATCCTCGACCAGGCCTCCTTTTTGTTACACACCCCCAGGAAGCAGCCGTCTAACTCCCAGGTACCTATTTACTGCCAGGTAATAGGGGCATCAAGGTGAAAGAAACATTTTGCGCATTTGTCTTCTCCACCGGGGATGGAACCCGGAACCTCAGGACTACGAATCCGAAGCGCTGTCCACCCAGCTGTCAGGCGCCCTAGGTGTTTCATGTTCCATAGGCAATTATCTGTATTTGAACTACGTGTATGGTGAAGCAATTACAGCGTTGCGATTCGTACAGAGACAGTCAATGAAGCAGTTTCCGATAAATGATAAACCGTTTTTCATTCATAAACGGGGAGTTTGGCGGGTGCATGGAATGGACTTTGGCCTTTGTTTATGCGGATGGGCTGGATAGAGAGTAGATAACAGCACAAATTATGTAGTTATTCCCAATCCATTCTCTTGAGGGGATCTCCACCCTGAGGACAGGTTGCTATAAATACTTCATCCATGTACTACAAATACGACGGCACCGCTCCTGTGCTAGGTAAGTTACGGGCTCACCATAGCCCGTGCTACTTGGAACTTGTTCCAAGTAGCTGAATCTATGACAACAACATACTACAAATAATTACCAACAGGACCTAAACACCCAATCTAACTTACGCCGAACTATTCACATAACTTTTATATTAATTTAAATATAGAAAGAAACCCATTTTTAAATACACAGTGTTCTAAAATGCATCTTGGGGATCAGCCGCCGATTTAACGAGCCTGGCCTGAGTACAGGTTGTTTAAATGCAAATAATTGCCAATAGAACCAAATTAACCGAACCAGAGATATTTGTCTTAGTTTCAGGTTGCATTACAACCTCGTGAAGTTTAGCTTTGCACACAGCCTGAGACATTTACATCACTCGGGTAACATCTTTACATCCCTCGGTTAACATCTTATACTGTGGAGCCACTCATCCACTGTAGTTACTGATACAAGCACGAAGTAATCTTACATAAACGACGACACAGTTACAGTACTTGTGAATATGATATCTCTGAAGTTCATAGGGTGTTCGTCCTGAACTTCCCCAAAGATAAATTCATCACCAAAGAGAACGACAACAGGAAACTATTTAAATTTATCACCAAAGAAGAGAACGACAACAGGTGTAAACTCATCACGATTTCCATCAATTTCCACTCCTAATATGACAATTGATGGATTGTATATCACTGTCCTTGTGTGTGTGTGTTTTTTGTTCTGACATGACATATTTGGTGTCTCTGTGAGATGGCCAATCGTTATGCATGTCATTATATTATCAACACCACCACCACCAGCAGTTGCCCACAAACTTTAGGAACTTGGATACTGTATGAAACGCCTCGAATCTCATTAAACACCTTAATGCCCTGACAAGCAGGCCAATATAATCAAGGGAGCCCCAAGGTGGTCGTCTCACCCTAGTTTGGCCGACTTTGTTAATGCATAGTTCACATGACTATCCATTGTGTATTTTCCGTCAACAAATGCAACATATTACCAAAGCTTCGTGACGGGAAGATGCGCATGTGTGTGTATGTATCGTATCACGTGATCAATTACCTGCCTGGGAAGATAATGCCACACAATTTGCAATTTTGGCACCATTCGTTGAAACTTAATTGTTCACGACTATTGTTGAGCAAATATCACGAAATGGATTCAACGTTTTTTTTTATGATGTCGAAAGTAATAAATACTAATTTCCATAAAAATATATTTCGTCGTCCGCGCACAATACTCGTGTTGGAGGAACCAGACACCATATTATTATTGTTATCGTTATTGTGTGGACTTGTTTAATTTTACGATTGATTAAGTAATAAATCATACAGGCTTTGTTATCTTCCAAGATTGTGCTTCCAACTAAATTACAAAAATATCATTATGTAATTGCCAACAAAGGTACACACACTGGTTAATTTTTATGCTGCCAAATAGAGCCCAATAAAAGCGATTTAAAATTAAATATTTGTCCTGAACTGTAATCCACCTGAGAGGACTACTTTCCAGGTGATTAAAAAATGTTAATTAAAACATTTTCTGATATAATTTCACATTACCATAGATAGCTGATACGGATAGCACCGCCTTGATGATACCGTCACCGGTCGTGTGAGGATAGCAGTTTCAAGGGCCACCGCTGTACTATTAAAGACCGACCCGGAGCGCTGAGTTACTGGACTACAGGATAACGAACGTTGCAGCCTAACATTTCATTAAATGAACATTAACACATTCTTCAGTGACGCCTCGTGCAGCGCTGCCAGCCGCCTCGTGCAGCGCTGCCAGCCGCCTCGTGCAGCGCTGCCAGGCCGCCTCGTGCAGCGCTGCCAGCCGCCTCGTGCAGCGCTGCCAGCCGCCTCGTGCAGCGCTGCCAGCCGCCTCGTGCAGCGCTGCCAGCCGCCTCGTGCAGCGCTGCCAGCCGCCTCGTGCAGCGCCGCCAGCCGCCTCGTGCAGCGCTGCCAGCCGCCTCGTGCAGCGCTGCCAGACGCCTCGTGCAGCGCTGCCAGACGCCTCGTGCAGCGCTGCCAGACGCCTCGTGCAGCGCTGCCAGACGCCTCGTGCAGCGCTGCCAGCCGCCTCGTGCAGCGCTGCCAGCCGCCTCGTGCAGCGCTGCCAGACGCCTCGTACAGCACTGCCAGACGCCTCGTGCAGCGCTGCCAGACGCCTCGTGCAGCGCTGCCAGACGCCTCGTGCAGCGCTGCCAGACGCCTCGTGCAGCGCTGCCAGCCGGCTCGAGCAGCGCTGCCAGACGCCTCGTGCAGCGCTGCCAGATGCAATCTGTCCTCTTAAAAATTACGTCGCTTTTGGCCGTTTACCAGTATGGCCGAAAGTGGACGTGATTTGAAAATGAAAAAAAAAATTAAAATTTGAATTTTTTTTTCAACAACAGTTAGTTAAGGGTCCTCTGATAGGTTAGGTAGGCAGGAAATTCTCAGTTTCGAAACGTTATGAAAAACGTTAATTTAAAGTTTCCTCTTCTAACCTTACCGAGTAAACCGGACGACTCAAACAGAAAACGGGACAGTACGTCACTTTTGTGAGTCGATTTCATTTCAAATTACGTCCACTTTTGGCCATACCGCGCATACGAGCGAAAAGTGACATTTTTAAGAGGGTGGGTTGGCCAGCCGCCTCGTGCAGCGCTGCTCGCCGTTTTGTTGTTTTTCACTTCTTGAGCAAGAGTGGAACATGATGCTAGTTCTTCGTCTTGTGCTTGGCATGGCAGATCTGTCGATCGTGGTCGTTGAAGAGGGTCGTGGGTGTCGTTTCGTTGGTGTGGAAATGAGTGCCGCTTGAGTCCTGTTTACGGGCAAGCCGGGTGCTGCCTGTGTTTGGGGTTGGACGACCGGGTTGAGTAGACTCGGTTGTCGAACCGCAGTTGTGTTGGTAGTCGGTGGGTTGGCCGCACAAGGCCCAGCTTGTGTGGCTGGTACGGTGGGTGCTGCTGGAGTCTGGGTAGACGACGTTCTCGTAGAGGCGGAGAATAACTCGTCCGGGGCGATGGTGTCTAGGTCGTTGGCGGCATACAGCAAGTTAAGGGTCGTGAAGAACCCATGATGGTCGTCCTCAGCAAGTCGCTCTGCGAGCCTCACGAGGCCCACCTACAGGGAGGGTAGAAATAGCCTAAGCTACTCTATCCCTTTGAGATGTATTTATTGCTTATCTCAATAAACATACTTGAATTTGAATTGAACTTGAGGCCTACCTTACCTTACGTTGAGGTGCTTCCGGGGCTTATCGTCCCCGCGGCCCGGTCGTCGACCAGGCCTCCTGGTTGCTGGACTGATCGAATCAAGGATGATTCCTTCTCTGGCAGGGAGTGTTCGTGGGGCTCACGACTCACTCACTCACCTGACTCACGCCGCCTCGTGCAGCGCTACCCGCCGCCTCGTGGACCAACAACAGTTATCTGAATCCCGGGTACCTATTTACTTTTAGGTGAACAGCGACATCAGCGGTCGGTCGGTTGGGGAGCCGGTCGGCCGAGCGGACAGCACGCTGGACTTGTGATCCTGTGGTCCTGGGTTCGATCCCAGGCGCTGGCTAGAAACAATGGGCAGAGTTTCTTTCACCCTGTTACCTAGCAGTAAAATAGGTACCTGGGTGTTAGTCAGCTGTCACGGGCTGCTTCCTGGTGGTGGAGGCCTGGTCGAGGACCGGGCCGCGGGGACACTAAGAAGCCCCGAAATCATCTCAAGATAACCTCAAGAAGATCAGGTGAAAAGAAACATTCTCTCCCTCCTAGGGATCGAACTCGAATCCTTCATTGCGAATCGAGATCGTAACCACTCGCTACTGAATCCATATCTAACATTCCATAACCTTACAAAACCTAATCTAGACTTACCTGATCTTACCTAACCTAATCTATCGTAAAAGAGATCATCAGCCAGCCCTTAACCCAGCTTTCCGCCTCCCGAGAAAGGAAGATATCTAGGTGGCAAGACATCAAGGTTTACGCTCGCATAAAAAATCGTTAAATTCAATACCTCTACTCTGTGAGAGTAGCTTGAGCTACCTCATCCCTTTGTGTGTATTTTACCTCAATAAACTTATTGCAATTTCAACTACTCGACAGAAAACGCAACAACCTCTCACCATAATACCTCTGATGAGGCGCTCGATATTCTGACCACATGACTTGTCTGTCCTCCAATGTGGCATACGCTAATTACACCCATCTTTATTCCCACCCACTTTATTCCCACCCTCTTTATTCCCACCCACTTTATTCCCACCCTCTTTATTCCCACCCACTTTATTCCCACCCTCTTTATTCCCACCCACTTTATTCCCACCCTCTTTATTCCCACCCACTTTATTCCCACCCTCTTTATTCCCGTCCCCACCTCTCCCCCTCTCGATAACTTGCAGCAATGACCCACTTCCCCGTGAAGCAGCAGAGGGGTTCATTAACTCGGAGGGCGGGTTGGCGCCTTCCGTCAGATCTGCGACCAGCGTGAACGTCCCTCCTCAATACCACGTGTTACCAGTGCGTTCTAAATCCTCCACAGGCACGAGTATCATACAGCCTGTTCTCGCGAGCGTCCACAACGTCCAGAAACTGCCGTACTAATAGGCCCTTATCCTATTTACAAGAGGAACCACGAATAGGAAAACGGGACAGTGTCAATTTCGCGACCCGCTTCCATTTTCTAGTACCAAAGTTTTTGGCTTTAAGGAGCCGGTCGGCCGAGCGGACAGCACACTGGACTTGTGATCCTGTGGTCCTGGGTTCGATCCCAGGCGCCTGCGAGAAACAATGGGCAGAGTTTCTTTCACCCTATGCCCCTGTTACCTAGCAGTAAAATAGGTACCTGGGTATTATTCAGCTGTCACGGGTTGCTTCCTGGGGGTGGAGGCCTGGTCGAGGACCGGGCCGCGGGGACACTAAAGTCCCGAAAGCATCACAAGATAACTCCCGTGAATTCCATATGTATAGCACACTAAAATTCTCTCTCTATTTTCGATAGATTAGGTAAGAACCCGTTAGGGATAGAGGTTAGGTTAGGTTAGGTTAGGTTAGGTTAACTCTGTTTATAGAGTATTGATGATGTAGAGCAAAGCTTACTTTCATCAGGTCTCAGACCCTACTGTGTGTGGGGCCGACTGAGAACGCCAGAAGTCCCGTTCCTTGGACAGAATCATATAGACCATTACAATCTTTTCACGGTGACAAGATAAGGATATGAGCTCATCAACTGGCTATGGTTTCCTATTCTTGGCAAGCACCCAGGAGCTCAGCATAGCTCAGGTGACGACGTAATGCACCTAGCAAGCTCAGCATGGCTCAGGTAAGAACGCAACACACCTAGCAAGCTCAGCATGGCTCAGGCAAGAACGCAACACACCTAGCAAACTCAGCATAGCTCAGGTAAGAACGCATCGCATCTAGCAAACTCAGCATGGCTCAGGTGACGCTGTAACGTACCTAGCAAGCTCAGCATGGCTCAGGTAAGAACGCAACACACCTAGCAAGCTCAGCATGGCTCAGGTGACGCTGTAACGTACCTAGCAAGCTCAGCATGGCTCAGGTGACGCTGTAACGTACCTAGCAAGCTCAGCATGGCTCAGGTAAGAACGCATCGCACCTAGCAAACCTCTCTTACCGGAAAATCTTACCTCATGTTGAGGAACGACAAAGTAGCTCTGGCATTAGCCCAGGTGATGATAGGTTTCATAACTAGCTCTTACGACGCTCCACACCTCTGGTGCAGGGAGCGAGCACAGCTACGGGATGCATTTATATTTTATTTTTTTCACGAGCAATATAAATGCTAAGGTGTATATTATGCTCATATCCTATACTCCAATTTGTATTTTCTGAGGGATAGTAATATTGCTGTAGCCGTTGCATGCTAAATGAACACTTCCGTCCGATCACCAGTATCAGCGGGAATCGTACAAGAACTAGAGTGTTCGTTCAGTAAATGGAACGTTCGTACATGAATATGTCAAAGCGGGAAACGTTCAGTGACGTCCAACCGTCCAATCACAAGCCATGGATTGGTGAGAGGTTCCAATCACCCAATCACCGTGTATATGGACAGGGATGGAGAGACTATAGCTGTTGTAGCTGAGTGGGCTACACCCAGCATGAACAATCATGTTGGACTAGGGGCGACGAGACGAGGACCATTGTGTGTCCAGTACATCCTTTGTACCACAGCACGTGGAACCCTTTGTACCACAGCACGTGGAACACTTTGTACCACAGCACGTGGAACACTTTGTACCACAGCACGTGGAACACTTTGTACCACAGCACGTGGAACACTTTGTACCACAGCACGTGGAACACTTTGTACCACAGCACGTGGAACACTGTACCACAGCACGTGGAACACTTTGTACCACAGCACGTGGAACACTTTGTACCACAGCACGTGGAACACTTTGTACCACAGCACGTGGAACACTTTGTACCACAGCACGTGGAACACTTTGTACCACAGCACGTGGAACACTTTGTACCACAGCACGTGGAACACTTTGTACCACAGCACGTGGAACACTTTGTACCACAGCACGTGGAACACTTTGTTCCTAATGCTGTGGTACTTTTCGTTCTATTATTTTTCGTACTATTCTAACTGTTCCAGTTTTTGCGCATACAGCATCCTCCTCCTCTATCTTATCTTTGTCCGTCCTCTCAAGTTACTACAACATCACTAAAATCTATTCAACTGCCCGAACCTAACCTAACCGAGTCCCAACGAATAGAAAACGGAACAGCCCGCCAATTTTGCAAGGCGCTTATGATTTTCAGTACAGCATATTTTGACTATTTGGGGATTTATTCGTCAAAATGCTATGTATTGTTGGAAAGAACAGGTTGAGCCTATCTATGATTTGTTATTAAAGTAAAACAGGAAAAGGAACGCCTAGTAGACTATCTTCTGAGACTCATACGACGATGAGTCAATAAGTGAATCAAAGAGTTAAAAAGTGAATCAAGAGTCAAGAGAATAAGTGACTCAGGGAAGATGTACAGGTTTCGCTAATGTCTCAGTGTGTCAATTTTGGTACATTTTTTATCGTTAAAAATTAATGTAATTCGCAAATTGCATAAATTTATGCACTTCATCATTGCATAAATGCCAGATGAATCCTGCCTCTATGTCTACGTGCTTGAAGGTGTGGAGTAACAGTGGCTTGGACCGTGGCTATCTTAAAATACAATCTTTCTATCTTATATAATCTATATAGGGTAGTAAGGAAACGTGATTTCCAATTAATCTTTCCATCTTAAAATACAATCAAAACTAATCTTTAAGAGGTTAACAGCATAAGATGCAACTGCAGCTTTTGTTCACTTGGTTGCTGCTTATCTGTGGTCCTCGACGATCTTGAACAGGAACTGCTGTTCCTCCCTGATTGACTCGTTGAATTGCTTTACCTGGTAAATGCTCCGTTCTGCAGTGTAATGCTTCACTTGAAGGGCATTGATGGAGCTTCTTGGTGAATCACTGCAGCATTCCTCCACGTCACTGACCCTGAACAATCCAAGGAATGTCTTTGTACCGCAGGTGACGAAGCCGCTCAGGTTTTTCCTTTGAAAAAAAAGTAGATTTTTCCCCTCAAATCATCTAAATTCTTTCTTCCATTCCGGCTTCTCCAAGTTCTGGAACATTTCTTCTTTCTCTGCCAGAGTAATCCGTTTATCCAGGAAAGCCAATCCAACATTCGTTCCGCATTCAAAGATGTCACTTTAGATTCACTTTGAAGTCACTGACTTTAAAACTTTCTCTGCCAGAGTAATCCGTTTATCCAGGAAAGCCAATCCAACATTCGTTCCGCATTCAAAGATGTCACTTTAGATTCACTTTGAAGTCACTGACCTTAAAACACACTCCTTGGCGTTATCCGGGAAACAGTTCATAAGTTGTATAAAGTCCAAGTCATTATTCTTTGGTACCCAAAGACTCACAATGCAAAAAACAGACATAAATACTTTACTTTTATCATTCCCTTAAATTTCCGATCGGTTAACTCCTTGAACATACACATCAAGAGGTGTATCATGTGCCATACACATCAAGAGGTGTATCATGTGCCATACACATCAAGAGGTGTATCATGTGCCATACACATCAAGAGGTGTATCATGTGCCATACACATCAAGAGGTGTATCATGTGCCATACACATCAAGAAGTGTATCATGTGCCATACACATCAAGAAGTGTATCATGTGCCATACACATCAAGAAGTGTATCATGTGCCATACACATCAAGAAGTGTATCATGTGCCATACACATCAAGAGGTGTATCATGTGCCATACACATCAAGAGGTGTATCATGTGCCATACACATCAAGAAGTGTATCATGTGCCATACACATCAAGAAGTGTATCATGTGCCATACACATCAAGAAGTGTATCATGTGCCATACACATCAAGAGGTGTATGGCCTGTACCATACACCTCGCTTGCTGGACGGCTCCTGAATTTGAACTCGCTTTTAGACCAACATCCAAAAAACAGAGTAGGAGGGGAAGGGGGGGGGGAGAGAAACATATGTAAAAACCCTTTATAATCTTCTTGTCGATGGTTTGCATCTTGCAAGACTTTCTGATAATAGTCAACCATTTTCACATGTTGGTGTTTTGGAAACCCTTGAATGGGTTCCATTACGTTCACTATGGACGTGTTTGACTTCTTACTGACCAATATTTTTAAACTTACGAGTGTGATAAAAGTGTGCAACCCCTGAATAGTACATATTTAGCATAATATTTTGCATAGTGTGCAATGCACTTCGATTAATAGCACCAAGAGGAGCAAAGTGACGCGAAAACAGGAACTTCGGAAAAGTGGAGCACCTTATATCTGGATGAACAACCCAGCGGGTTTTCTTCCTATTGGGGAGTGTTGTACATGCTGCTATGGTGGTATGTCCACTCACAGGATGAGTGGCGCTGCCCAATACTGTCACTATGGCGGTGTGTCCACTCACAGGATGAGTGGCGCTGCCCAATACTGTCACTATGGCGGTGTGTCCACTCACAGGATGAGTGGCGCTGCCCAATACTGTCACTATGGCGGTGTGTCCACTCACAGGATGAGTGGCGCTGCCCAATAAACTCGCCCCTCGTGGCAAAATTTAATTTAAATTTACTTATTCTGGATCATTTAGCTCCCCCAGACCACCAATCAGGAGCCCGTGGGGCCACTGATCCTCTTGAGCCATCTTAAGGTAGCCTTAACGTTAGGTAACCACCTTCACTTTGTCCTCCTTCATGCCTTTGACTTCTCAATTCATCCAGATGACACATGTTTTTCTTGCTGTCATTCACTGGGAAGAGTTCAAGGAACACTACACTTTGCAAAGTCCTAGTTTATTGTGCTCTCCTGCTCCGCTCCCCTCCCCCCCACACACACATACACCCTGTACACCAGTCTTTTTTAAGGCTAGAGAGCTAAGAACTGTAGCTCGTTCCTCTTCAGTAAAGCAAGATCAGCTTTCACACATTCACACAAACTAGTCTATATCCTCTACATTTTTCCTCTTTTCTTGCCTATTACCTCCCCCCCCCCCCTCTTTCTCTCTCACATTCACTCAGCAAGATATCAAGATAACGTGCGGAAGACTGGTCATGGAGCGTGATATACGAGGTGGTGGCTTGATGGGTGTGTACTTTATTTAATACCACGTTACAATCACATGAGGGGTGATATTGGAGCCATCTGGCCCTTTAGCTTGTATTTGGGGATATTCTTTTCTCTCCCTTCCTTTCCCTTTTCCTTCCGTTCTTTCCCTCCTCCTCCTCCTTTACCGGCCCCTCATCTCTCCATAGCTACTGCCGGCCTAATTCGATTGTTCTCGAGCGTATCACTAACTCAGCTACACAATCAGCTTTGCCACAGCCCCCCCCCCCCAACACCCCCGACAATCATGGGGGTTTGTCAAGCTCGCCGATAACGGATGCCAATAAGAGGCGTAAGCTACCCACGACCATCATCAGGGAAGACATACAAGCCAGTTAGCCCTGGTGACAAAATACCCGCCGATTTAACTCACCTCGCCAACCCGGCCATTACCGAGCACCTTGTTCGCGCCACACCACCGTCTTTAGTGTGTAATTCTCTCCCTAATTATCCCAAATTCACCTTTACGACAACAAAATACTACGTCATCACTTGCTATCAATTTAACGTTCTTATGGCATATCGGAAGCCATGATAATATCCCCCCCAATCGCGTACATTGTTATCAAGAGGTTCTGTTATCGCCCCGATAAAGCGCCTCTCTTCTAGCTTAGTATCCCCGTTTAATGCGAACTTTCAGTTACCCAAAAGCCTCATTATGCGGAGGGGGGTTCGATCGGTTCGGAATCCGCTTCCGAGTTGCATGTCCGATCCGGCTAATGCGTCAGGCAGTTGGCGGATCGAGTGGGATCCCGGCCACAGACATCCACTTAGCGAAGTGACAAGTTGAGGCCAAATAAGAGGGTGCGGCATCATTCTGAGCGCCCCACGAGGATGTGATCACTTAGGTGTTAACACGTGGGTTACAGAGTGCGAGGAAGGGTGAGGTGCATCCGGTGCTGGCCACAGGGTGTCCCCCACCAACGCAGCTCTCCATAGGTGTGTAGGTGTGTAGCACCATGTACATATATACACTTGCTTCTTGTGTGTGAGTCTTCATCCCTATGTAGCTGTTGTGGATTCCGTAGGTGTATGCTCTATGGGGGTGGGGTTACAAGCCTGTTTATCTGCAGGCGAGGAGTGACAATAACGTGGCTAAAGTATGTTGACCAGACCACACACTAGAAGGTGAAGGGACGACGACGATTCGGTCCGTCCTGGACCATTGTCAAGTCGATTGAGAATGGTCCAGGACGGACCTAAATGTCGTCGTCCCTTCACTTTCTAGTGTGTGGTCTGGTCAACTGTCTTTATCTGTTCGCTTGTAGCGACTGCAGATGGAATTTACAGAATATGGCATTGGTACACAAAGTTGTTGCGTCTCTGGCGTCAGTTGCTGCGTCTCTAGCGTCAGTTGCTGCGTCTCTAGCGTCAGTTGCTGCGTCTCTAGCGTCAGTTGCTGCGTCTCTAGCGTCAGTTGCTGCGTCTCTGGCGTCAGTTGCTGCGTCTCTGGCGTCAGCTGCTGCGTCTCTAGCGTCAGTTGCTGCGTCTCTAGCGTCAGTTGCTGCGTCTCTGGCGTCAGTTGCTGCGTCTCTAGCGTCAGTTGCTGCGTCTCTAGCGTCAGTTGCTGCGTCTCTAGCGTCAGTTGCTGCGTCTCTAGCGTCAGTTGCTGCGTCTCTAGCGTCAGTTGCTGCGTCTCTAGCGTCAGTTGCTGCGTCTCTGGCGTCAGTTGCTGCGTCTCTGGCGTCAGCTGCTGCGTCTCTAGCGTCAGTTGCTGCGTCTGTGGCGTCAGTTGCTGCGTCTCTAGCGTCAGTTGCTGCGTCTCTAGCGTCAGTTGCTGCGTCTCTAGCGTCAGTTGCTGCGTCTCTGGCGTCAGTTGCTGCGTCTCTGGCGTCAGTTGCTGCGTCTCTAGCGTCAGCTGCTGCGTCTCTAGCGTCAGTTGCTGCGTCTCTAGCGTCAGTTGCTGCGTCTCTAGCGTCAGTTGCTGCGTCTCTAGCGTCAGTTGCTGCGTCTCTAGCGTCAGTTGCTGCGTCTCTAGCGTCAGTTGCTGCGTCTCTAGCGTCAGTTGCTGCGTCTCTGGCGTCAGTTGCTGCGTGCACAGGATGCGTCTTGTTCCTCTACGCGTGTCATTCCCACCGTAGTTCATCTCTGTTAGTCTACCGTGAATGCCAACCTCTGGTCCAGAGTATAGCAATTTGGTGTCGACAAGAGGGATACACCGCACGGAACGATGTGTCGAACATTTCGAACATTTATTTCGAACGTTTATGCATTGATTTTTTTTTTGCCTTTAAATTCTTACTAATCATAACTCCCAGATCCCTTTCGTAATCCGACTTGGCAATCTCAACACCATCTAGCTCGTATCTTGTAACTCTTATCATCATTACCTAGCCTCAAAACCTTGCATTTGTCATCACTTTAAACTGCATCTGCCAATCTTTTGACCATTTCAAAACCCTATTTAGATCGTTCTGAAGTGATAGCGAGTCGTCTTCCATCCCGATTTTGATATCTTCGACAAATTTACAAATATTGCTGCTCAAATCTGAATGTAGATTATTTATATATATACATCATGAATAAGAGAGATGCCAGGAAAAACAAAATTTGGTCTGAAGCAATTGTGCAAGGATTCTTACTTTCTAGTGAGAAAGAAACGTCGTCGTCCCTTCAACTTCTAGTGTGTGGTTTGGTCAACATTCTTACTTTCTGTTCACTGTCATAATTATCACTGTTTTAACAGTGTACAACAGTGATGGTGTTACTCCTTTGTTCAGGCTCCTGAGTGGTCAACAGTGCATTGTTTTGACCAATCATCTCTCATTAAACTGTTCCTCGTTTTCGAGGGGAAGAGAAGGTAGTTTGTGTGTTTATTTTCACACGTCATCTCACGACAGATGCACATTAAGGCTCAGTTACATTTAATCCTTGAATATAAACTGTGTAAGATGTTAAATGAATTAGAATGTCAATGAAGATATCGCAGAGGAGGGAAAGAGTGTGTGTGTGTGTGTGTGTGTGTGTGTGTGTGTGTGTGTGTGTGTGTGTGTGTGTGTGTGTGTGTGTGTGTGTGTGTGTGTGTGTGTGAGTGAAATTAAGTGCTTTAGCAGCCCGTTTGTCTTACCTGAAAAAGGTGTATTGATTTAATGATCAGTCACTTCCATACTCGAGTGAGAACGGGCTATCATACACACACCCCTCCCCCCAACACTCTCTCTCACTACACACACACACACACACACACACACACACACACACACACACACACACACACACACACACACACACACACACACACACACAAACACACACAGTTGTACTCACCTACTGAGTTCCACCTTCCCTCTTCCATTGACATGAAATTTACTTTCTTTGGTCTATTGAATTAGTCCTTTCCTATTCACTCTGGTGATATCTCTCTCACCTTTCTCCAGCAAAGATATGAACTCGGCGCTGCATACCCCAGAATTGGTCTGACATGCGTGCAATTGGTCTGACATTAAGGCACTCCAGGAGTTTTTCTCTTCCCAGGTGGCGCCTTCTTTTAGTCTTGGCTCCTGCACACATCTTCATTACTTTGCATTTGCTGGAGTTCAACTCTAGCACTCACTTGTTTGGTCATTCTTGAACAGTCAAAATCTTACTTACTATCTTATTTCGTGTGTGTGTGTTAACCTAGTTATACACACCAAGTTGTGCTTGCGAGGGTTGAGCTCTGGCTCTTTGATCCAGCCTCTCAACTGTCAACTGATGTATGTATGTAATTATGATAGCAGGTCAGGCCGTCCGCCTTGCTGATACGACGACTCAATGTGTGTGTGCTCACCTTGCTCTGCTTGCGGGTTGAGCTTCAGCTCCTTGGTCCCGCCTCTCAACCGTCAATCAACTGGTGTATGGATTCCTGAGCCTACTGGGCTCTATCATATCTACATTTGAAACTGTGTATGGAGTCAGCCTCCGCCACATCACTGCCTAATGCATTCCATTCTTTAACTACTCTGACACTGAAAAAGTTCTTTCTAACGTCCCTGTGGCTCATGTGGGTACTCAGTTTCCACCTGTGTTCCCTTGTTCGCGTACCACCCATGCTAAAGTTTACCTTTATCTACCCTGTCAATTCCTCTGAAAAATTTTTAGGGAATGATCATGTTTCCCTTAACTCTTCTGCCTTCCAGTGTCGTGAGGTTCAGTTCCAGTAATCTTTCTAGTAACCTTTTCTAACTTCGTTTTGTGTTTGACTAGATGTGGACTCCATGCTGGAGCCGCATATTCCAGTATTGGTCTGACATATGTGGTATACAAGGTTCTGAATGATTCCTTACAAAATTTTCTGAATGCAGTTCTTATGTTCGCCAGCCTTGCATACACCCCTAATGTTATAATTTTGATGTGGGCTTCAGGGGACAGATCTGGTGTGATATCAACCCCCAGATCTTTCTCTCGTCCTGACTCCTGAAGGATTTCCTCTCTCAGCTGGTACCTTGTGCTTGGCCTCCTGCTCCCTACGCCTATCTTCATCACTTTGCACTAGCCCGAGTTAAACTCTAGTAGCCATTTCTTGAACCATTCCTTCAGTCTGTCCAGGCCATCCTGTAGGCTCTTGCTGTCCTGCTCTGTCTTAATCTTCTCATAATTTTAGCATCATCAACAAACATTGAGAGGAATGAGTCTATAACTTCTGAAAGATCATTCACATATATCAGAAACAGGATAGGTCAGAGTACAGAGCCCTGTGGGACTCCACTGGTGATAATTCGCCAGTCTGAGGTCTCACTCCTCACAGTAACTCTCTTCCATTTAAAAAGGAAGCAGAGAGTTCCTTTTGGTCGAGCAGAGTGTGTTTGGTTGAGTTCCTCTATCGACACACAGACACACCTGTGTGTCTGTGTGTCGCACACGCACACATTTTCAGGAAGTAGCCCGTAGCAGCTGTCTAACTCCCAGGTACCTATTTACTGCTAGGTGAAGTGATATCAGGTTAAAAAAATTCTTCCCATTAGTTTCTGTCTCCTCCGGGAATCGAACTCGGGTCCTTAGGACTACAACCCCCCAAGTATGTGTGTGTGGAAGGGAGAGCAGGAGAGTCCAAGCGTGTGTCTATATATACTCAACACTGTTCTTGACATGTTCTGGGGGTCTATTTACTAACGAGCCAACCAGCCTATTCGTCTGGCCATAAAGATGGCTAATCAGCCACTCTGTCAGGTAGAGATTGACGCCATAACTCGCCTTAGTTACTGTCTCGTTGGCTACCTTATGTTGGTATATAGGTGAGGGAGAAGCTATAGGGGGGTGTTTATGAGAGAGAGAGAGAGGGGGGGGGGAGAGAGAGAGGTGAGAGTGAGTGAAAGAGTGTGAGTGTGGGTGAGTGTGAGGGAGTGTGTGTTAGTGTGTGTGTGTGAGTGAGTGTGCGTGCGTGCGTGCGTGTGTGTTAGTTTTACACCCTTTCCTAACTATTTCCCTCCCTCCCTCCCTCACTGCTCTCTACCCTACCAGCACGTCCCCGGAACACCGCAGGTGAGACCAATCCAATACCGCACGCTCGGCCTGCCTCCAGACCACCACCACGCCTGTTATCAACACTCTCATTCACACACTCACACACACACACACACACACACACACACACACACACACACACACACACACACACACACACACACACACACACACACACACACACGCACACACACACACACACACACACACACACACACACTAGGTGACTGAACCTGGCTAACTGGCCAGCAATGACTAGGTGGGTGAAGCTCATTTGGTGGCTTAGCCAATCAGTACCTGGGTTATACCTGTACTCTAACGAGGAAACAGGTAACCCGTGCCCTGTCACCTGGATTAGACAGGGAAGTCGACACGTCAACTATGCTTTGTCACCTTCTGTTCATGACAAAATTAGTGCATTACTGGGTGTAAATATCGACAGAAAATGTAAACAAAAATATCAGATCTCTTTAAATAACTGTGAATGAGTTATAAATAATATCGTCAGACGACTTATAAACGCTCAATAGAGCTCAATAGAGCAAGAGTACCATCCAATCCGTCCTCTTAAAAATAACGTCACTTTTGACTCGTATGCGCACTATGGCCAAAAGTGGACGTAATTTGAAATGAAATCGACTCACAAAAGTAACGTACTGTCCCGTTTTCTATTTGAGTCGTCCGGCTTACTCGGTAAGGTTAGAAGAGGAAACATTCAATTAACGTTTTTCATAACGTTTTGAAACTTTATGAGAATTTCCTGCCCACCTAACCTATCAGAGGATTTTAACTTACTAGTTGTTGAAAAAAAAAATCCCAATTTTTTTTTACATTTTCATATTACGTCCACTTTCGGCCATACTGGTAAACGCCAAAAGCGACGTTATTTTTAAGAAGACAGGTTGCCAATCACCGAGAGCAGTTCTAGGGTTGGATAAAGACAACCTTCAAACAAGGGCTGTCACTCTAGGACAGTTCTATTTCTATTCAAGAAATGTTCTATTTCAAGAAATGTTCTATTTCAAGAAAGGTTCTATTCCCGTCGCTGGCAATCTATGTCAAGAGTATTATGTCCTCACAAGACCATCTTCAAGTCGAGCTTCGTTTCCAACCTAAAATATACAGAGAACTAACTTAGACCGCCTTAGACTTATCTTCCAGGGTCCGCGTTCGATTCCCGATGGGCCAAGTGGTTGGGCCGCCCTCATATCCGAGCGCCTTGTCCTCATAGCCCTTTCTAGTTCTATACAGTCATAACTGGCTTGGTGCTTTCTCATAATTATCTTGGACCGCCTCAAAGCACTGGTTGTGCTCTCTAGAAAGTTGGCGAGAGATACTCCATAATCTATACATAGAAAAGGCTTACTAGAACAAATCCACAAGGGCCATGACGAGGATTCGAACCTGCGTTCAGGAGCATCCCAGACACTGCCTTAATCGACTGAGTTACGACAGGGTAAAATATTTGAAACCGAAGTTCTACTGAAGTTACTGGATCCCGTAGCCTCTCCGAGGCACAAACCAGGGTTTTACACAACTTCCCCCTGCACCTGAGCTATGTCAATAGGCCTCCTCGTCGAATCGAGGATTCAAATTCGAATCCTCGTCACGGCCCTTGTGGATTTGTTCATTTGATGCATCACGTTAGTGTGATCTCTGATGTGTAAGGCTTACTGGTAATGAGAGAGAAGTTAGGAAGTGTAGAAAATACTCAGTGTATAGTTATAGATTGCCATAAGCTCAGTACTCTGAACGACAAAGATCCATGTCTTCTACTCTGTACCAAGAAAGTTTTCTACTTTGCATCGGGGAAGTAGTGCGTTCGTAGAAAGTAGATTGTACAGCGAGTGCGTTTGTGGTGAGTAGATTGTGGAACGAATGAGTTCGTTGTGATAAGTGAGAACAAAAAAAAACATTTTTGTGAATTTCCTTCACAGGTAAATAGCTTCAGTGATCCTTACAAGACAACAAGGGGGGGGGGGACATAATTACCATGGCTGATAAAGACTTCAGAAGGTCTTTCCCATCAAGCTTCAAGCTACAAAGAACCTGATAACTACTCCCTCTCCTTCCCCCATGCTGACACTAATCCATCAGTCTTGCGTCCATCAATCTATTCGCTCTATGCAACGATAGAACATTATTCCAGGGCAAGGCGGTAGGTGTGCTAATGTAGTGGCAGGCATTGATTGAGGGCGGGCGGGCAGGCGGGCAGGCAGGCTAGGCAGGCAGGCCAGGCAGGCTAGGCAGGCTAGGCAGGCTAGGCAGGCTAGGCAGGCTAGGCAGGCTAGGCAGGCTAGGCAGGCAGGCAGGCAGGGAGGCAGGCAGGGAGGCAGGCAGGCAGGGAGGCAGGCAGGCAAGGCAGGCAGGCAAGGCAGGCAGGCAGGCAGGCAGGGAGGCAGGCAGGCAGGCAGGCAGGCAGGCAAGCAAGGGCAGGCTAGGCAGGCAAGGCAGGCAAGGCAGGCAGGCTAGGCAGGCTAGGCAGGCAAGCAAGGCAGGCTAGGCAGGCAGGCAGGCTAGGCAGGCAGGCAGGCAGGCAGGCAGGCAGGCAGGCAGGCAGGCAAGGCAGGCAAGGCAGGCAGGCTAGGCAGGCTAGGCAGGCTAGGCAGGCAGGCAGGCAGGCAGGCAAGCAAGGGCAGGCAGGCAGGCAGGCAGGCAGGCTAGGCAGGCAGGCAGGCAGGCAGGCAGGCAGGCAGGCAGGCAAGCAAGGGCAGGCAGGCAGGCAGGCAGGCAGGCAGGCAGGCAGGCAAGCAAGGGCAGGCAGGCAGGCAGGCAAGCAAGGGCAGGCAGGCAGGCAGGCAGGCAGGCAGGCAGGCTAGGCAGGCAGGCAGGCAGGCAGGCAGGCTAGGCAGGCTAGGCAGGCAGGCAGGCAGGCAGGCAGGCTAGGCAGGCTAGGCAGGCTAGGCAGGCAGGCAGGCAGGCAGGCAGGGAGGCAGGCAGGCAGGCAGACAAGCAAGGGCAGGCAGGCAGGCAGGCAGGCAGGCAGGCAGGCTAGGCAGGCAGGCAGGCAGGCAGGCAGGCTAGGCAGGCAGGCAGGCAGGCAGGGAGGCAGGCAGGCAGGCAGGCAGGCAGGCAGGCAAGCAAGGGCAGGCAGGCAGGCAGGCAGGCTAGGCAGGCAGGCAGGCAGGCAGGCAGGCAGGCAGGCAGGCAGGCAAGCAAGGGCAGGCAGGCAGGCAGGCAGGCAGGCAGGCAGGCTAGGCAGGCAGGCAGGCAGGCAGGCAGGCAGGCAGGCAGGCAGGCAGGCAGGCAGGCTAGGCAGGCAGGCAGGCAGGCAGGCAGGCAGGCAGGCAGGCAGGCAAGCAAGGGCAGGCAGGCAGGCAGGCAAGCAAGGGCAGGCAGGCAGGCAGGCAGGCAGGCAGGCTAGGCAGGCAGGCAGGCAGGCAGGCAGGCTAGGCAGGCTAGGCAGGCAGGCAGGCAGGCAGGCAGGCTAGGCAGGCTAGGCAGGCTAGGCAGGCAGGCAGGCAGGCAGGGAGGCAGGCAGGCAGGCAGACAAGCAAGGGCAGGCAGGCAGGCAGGCAGGCAGGCAGGCAGGCTAGGCAGGCAGGCAGGCAGGCAGGCAGGCAGGCTAGGCAGGCTAGGCAGGCAGGCAGGCAGGCAGGGAGGCAGGCAGGCAGGCAGGCAGGCTAGGCAGGCAGGCAGGCAGGCAGGCAGGCAGGCAGGCTAGGCAGGCAGGCAAGGCAGGCAAGGCAGGCAGGCAGGCAGGCTAGGCAGGCAGGCAGGCAGGCAGGCAGGCAGGCAGGCAGGCAGGCAGGCAAGGCAGGCAGGCAGGCAGGCAGGCAGGCAAGGCAGGCAGGCAGGCAGGCTAGGCAGGCAGGCAGGCAGGCAGGCAGGCAGGCAGGCAGGCTAGGCAGGCTAGGCAGGCAGGCAGGCAGGCAGGCAGGCAGGCAAGGCAGGCTAGGCAGGCAGGCTAGGCAGGCAGGCAGGCAGGCAGGCAGGCAGGCAGGCTAGGCAGGCAGGGGCAGGCATCCTGATTCATAAACGGGTTAACGAGAACACACCCACAGGTTTCCACCTGAACAAAGGTGGAAACCTGAGTACCCAAATGAGCCACAGGGACGATACAAAGAACTGTTTCAAGTGTCAGAGTATGCTAAATCAAAAGCAAAAACCACTGCCAGTATTGGACCTATTCGTACGTAAAAGCAGTATGAGGACATGTTTAGCACTCCAATAAACAGCATGAAAGTGCAAAAATCTGGACAACTTTATGTGTGATATCCGTGATATCCAAACCCCTGTAAATATAACTGATATCATCACGAGCGTGGCAGATTTTGAAAGAGAAATTGACAATATGCCCATGCACTCAGCTCCGGGTCCAGACTCATGGAATTCAATATTTATAAAGAAATGCAAAGTGCCAGTAGCACAGGCACTCAGTATAGCATGGAGGACGAGCTTGGACACGGGGGAGATATCAGATGCGCTTAAAGCAGCAGACATTACCCCTCTCTACACAAAGGGAGGGAGCAGAGCATTGGCAAAGAATTACAGACTAGTTGCACTAACGTCCCACATAATAAAAGTATTTGAGAGAGTGATTAGGAGTCAGGTCACCAGTTTCATGAAGATCAATGACCTTCACACCCAGGGCCAACATGGATTTAGAGCAGGAAGATTATGCCTCTCACAGCTTGACCACTATGACAAAATCACCGAGGCATTAGAAGAAAAACAGAATGTAGATGTGGTATACACGGACTTCGGAAAGACATTCGATAAATGTGTTCATGGAGTGATAGCACACAAAACGTCAATGGGAATAACTGGTAAAGGTGGACGCTGCATACTCTGTTTTCTGTCGAACAGAACACAAAAAGAGTAACAGTCAACCATATAAAATCGAGTCCAAGCGCAGTGAAAAGCTCTGTACCTCAGGGTACAGTCCTTGCACCACTGCTTTTCCTGATTCTCATATCAGATACAGACAGAAATACAAGCCACAGCTTCGTGTCATCCTTTGCAGATGACATAAAAATCAGCATGAAAATTACCTCTGCTAAAGCCACTTACAAACTACAAGCAGATATGAATAAAGTTTTCGACTGGGCAGCAGAAAATAACATGATGTTTAACAGTGATAAATTCCAGGTACTCAGGTAAAAATGAGGACCTTAAACATAACACAGGGTACAAAACACAATCAAATGTGCCCATAGTAGGAACGCAGCAAGTAAAGCATTTGGGAATACTGTAATGACTACACCTAATCACATAAGCACACATTCAAACACGTATAGAGTCGCTAATGAGTGGAACTGAGTTGATGAGGAAGTTGGCGAAGAGAATTCCATACACAGCTGTAAATGCAAACAAAGATCAGAAAAAAACGCGCGAGAGAGTGTCACTGCATTGAACAACTGATGATTGAAAGGCCCTTAAGAGCACATGCTCGACCCCGCAAGCCAACTGAGTGCATACACATGCACATACTTAATACTTTAACCCTCCCAACCGCTGATGTGTATGAAACTGCAAATTCAGTATTTTGAGCATAGCCGTAAGGTAGGCTGTAGCCCAATACAGAGGAAAACTTTGGGGGAGTGCCGGAAGGCTTGGGGAAGTGACGGAAGACTCGGGGGAGTGACGGAAGACTCGGGGGAGTGACGGAAGACTCGGGGGAGTGACGGAAGACTCGGGGGAGTGACGGAAGGCTCGGGGGAGTGACGGAAGGCTCGGGGGAGTGACGGAAGGCTCGGGGGAGTGACGGAGGGCTTGGGGGAGTGACGGAAGGCTCGGGGGAGAGGTGCAGTGGGCACCTATTTGCAAAACTTAGCTTGTTTTGGCCAAAATAATGAGATGTTATGGCTGGTTACGGCGCGCATAAATATTTACATGGAGACTTGTTTCTGTGTAAAAAAAAAAAAAGATCTTGGTAAGAAGGTTAAGGGGGGGGGATAGGGGGGGGGGGTCAGAGGTCATGTAAGCGAGGGAGACACCCTCCCCCCCTGTGTGTGTGTGTGTGTGTGTGTGAGAGAGAGACCCAAGGTGACATGTTCCTTGTAACTCTACGAACAGATAAAAAAAAAAAACACTTCAAGAAGTGTCATTGCAAACATCACGCCCCAAACAAGTGCTAATCATTGTTTACTTCGTGCAAATGAAGAACATCCGACCAGGAGGAAATATTTTGCCAGCGTCCGTGACTCTGAACGAGCGCCTCCATGTTGCCGGGCTCTAAACGGTGCTTGTTGTGCATCCTGGTGGTGCCAGGTGTGGTGCCAGGGGTGCCAGGTGTGGTGCCAGGGGTGCCAGGGGTGGTGCCAGGGGTGCCAGTGGTGGTGCCAGGGGTGGTGCCAGGGGTGGTGCCACTGGTGCCAGTGGTGGTGCCAGGGGTGCCAGGTGTGGTGCCAGGGGTGGTGCCAGTGGTGCCAGGGGTGCCAGGTGTGGTGCCAGGGGTGGTGCCAGTGGTGCCAGGTGTGGTGCCAGTGGTGCCAGGTGTGGTGCCAGGGTCCTTCAGCCCGCAGAGAGATTACTAGAAGTGAACTATCACGAGAAAGCATCAAGCCATTACGACTATATAGCACTGGGTCAGGATAAAGATTTGCGATGGGACGGGGGGGGGGGGGAAGAAGATTGAAGGTCGGGGGGATTGAACGTCGACCTGCAGGAAGCGAGACCGTCACTCTACCGTCCAGCCCAAGTGGTTGTGGGGACGGGGGGGGGGGGGGAGGAAATACCCCAATACCAACCAACAATAGGTATGGACTAACTCATCTACATGACACCCATATCAATAATTATTCACCCGTGGATTATATATATATATATATATATATATATATATATATATATATATATATATATATATATATATATATTTATATATATATGTGTATATATATATATATATATATATATATATATATATATATATATATATATATATATATATATATTAATCCAATTACATGCAGGAACGCACATACGAACACAATTATTCTAATTAGACTAACTTTACGCAATATAATTGGTTTGATAATCAAGTAATTAAGGAATCATTAAGCCTTCACGGTATATAACTCCGCGGATAATTGGTTAGTGGAATGTTCCCTTCTGTTAAAGTCCCATTAACTTGGTCTTTGTCCTAAATTCAGGTTGAAACGTAATTCTCTTCTTTAGGTGAAGTGTCAATAGAGGCGATTCGAACCATCACCGCTCACCGCCTCTTAATTGCTATCAAAACAGTGGTATGAGCCGTTTAACTTGGTCATTGGTGCGTTCTGCCGTTTAGATATACGGGAGTAAGTAGATACGCAGACACATTTGCATACAAGTGTGCCCTATACATGTGAACAGGCATATATAAGTTTACATATGTGCACACCGTATCATATGTGCACGCATGTGTGTGAGAACACACACATGCGCTTACACAGGCATACCGGAATATGTATATACATATGTACAGGCATATATATGCATAGAAATAGCAGTAAATATGCACACTAGTGTCTCTTGAAGCATTTCATACTCTTCTGGCCTACAGAAGACCTGTATCAAGCCTTCCGACTTGGTCCCACCCGTCAACAGGAGGAACTGCAGCAGTCTGCAGGTTTTATGGAAAAAAATACTTGCACACAGATTACCAGTATCAGACTAGAGAACAAGCCGGACTCTACATCATCGGTACTAGTTGCACTACCACTAACTACCCAACCCGTCCTCGACTCAAGTCCATTACATCCAGCGGTCAACCCCACAGACGCATGCATAAATTTTTAATATACTGTTCATTCAAAACGGGAATTTTCTCAAGTATAAATTAATATTATAATATATTAGCATATTGTGCATATATAGGCATAGGTTAGGTTAGGTTAGGTGTTTAGGTTCTGTTGGCGATTATTTGTATTTGTAGTACGTGGGTGAAGCATTTATAGCGTTGTGGTTCGAACAAAATTCGTCAGTGAAGCACTTGTTCCGGATATGTTCGAACGTCAGCAGTTGTGAGTCGTGTGTAAACCGCTTTTCATTCATAAACAGCTGGGGTTTGGCGGGTGCATGGAATCACTTTTGGATCTTTGTTTGGAGGACGGGCTGAACTACCAGCCCCACTAGCTACCAGTATCACTAGCTACCAGTACCACTTGTAAACACTAGCGCTATAGTTTTCTGGGATTCGAAGTCTGCTCTTTCAAGCCCATGACAATCTTTCCTGTAAGACAGACAGTTAAGGACTTTGTAAGACAGCTCATCCAGTCTTCCCACGTCTCTGTTCTCACCATACCAGGAGGCCTGATCGAGGACTGGGCCGCGGGGGCGTTAAGCCCCGAAATCATCGCCAGGTCATCCGTGCACAGTCTTGAGATGTGGATATAATATCCGCCAGCCTATCCGCGTCTTGACCTCAAGATGCTCTACCTGAACTTCAGACTGTAGATGGCATATTACAGTTGTTTCTAGTTTCTTGCTATTTCTTAAGTTTTATGTGGTTTTTTCGCGACTTGGAATTGATTCCTAAGGCTTCGTATGGTTTCCTAAGGCTTCGAATGGTTCCCTAAGGCTTCGAATGGTTTCCTAAGGCTTCGAATGGTTCCCTAAGGCTTCGTATGGTTTTCTAAGGCTTTGAATGGTCTCCTAAAGCTCGGAATTGTTACTGCAGCGTTTTATGGTTTTCAAATATTGTTAAATGGATTCCTTCAAAACATGATTCTTTCTGCGAGTCTTATAATTGTGAAGACTTGCATGATCCTCATTGTGTCCTACGCCGCCACCAGCACCACAAGCCCTTCCCTGGACCCCCAGCCCTGGACCCCCAGCCCTGGACCCCCAGCCCGGCTGGCTCTCAGTCTGCCACAGCCGACCAGCCGTGACCACAGCGGCCATAAGTGCCAAGGTTAATGGCACGGCACCAGGCACCTAGTCCACACACACCACCGCTAACTGCCACCACCGGGGGAGGTGCCAAATGTTGCCAGGTAGGAGGCACAGCGCCAATTCACTCACAGGTATCTGTTGGTGAGCAATTAGCTTCCTTCCAGCGAATACACTCATCCCGGGGGGGGGGGTGTTTTGGTGGCTGTTCACCCGTTGAGGATAGTGTAATAGCGAGAAGGATCCGGGGATAGACGAGGGGGGCGTATATGACAAAATAAATCGCCTTCCCCCCCCTACACAGCCTGGGTGAACTAGGCTGCCCAGACACCTGCCGGACATGGAGGTCGGTCAAAACCAAATTACTACAAGGACTGGTGACTGGGTTCTCACCCTTGCTGACCGCAAGCACCACTCGGGACCGCAGGCCGACCGCTAACTGCGTCTCGCTACACTCGCTCATTCACTCAAATTAGCCGCTGGGTCATTTCTCTCTC
>NC_091204.1:15546534-15564034 GCF_040958095.1 Procambarus clarkii
TGAACCACTTCCCCGCCGGCACTCGGATGGTAATCTTGGGCATAGCATAAATAGTCAATTTGAGCCTAACCCAGATGGTCGTTCTAACGAGCAGTCCAAATGGATTGGAAGGAGGGGGGGGGGTGAGAGAATTATCAGTGGAAAACGCCAAATCATTACGATTATCTAGCACTGGGAAGGGGGTCAGGATTTGGGATGGGACGGTGGGAAAGGAATGGTGCCCAACCACTTGGACGGTTGGGGATTGAATACCGACCTGCTTGGAGCGAGACCGTCGCTCTACCGACCAGTTCCAGTGGTTAATTTGACGGGAGAGAATTATGAACCATCTTCCTGTTAACACAACCCAACAAATGATCCGGAAAGCTTGAAGACTAGACTGGAGAGATATGCCTGCATGACATATTGAAGAATATGGCTGCATGACAGTAGTCGGGAACTGCTGAAGTGGTCGTTAGGTTTGGTTCAACACGAGGTGCAACAAAATGCAACATCTTAAATACCTACGAGCATCTTAAATACTACGAGCATCTTAAATACGCATTTGTTAAAAGTGAATTTCGTGAATTCTCCATATGTAAGCGTGAGCTTCTTTCCCCCCCTCCCTTGGACTGGACGGTAGAGCGACGGTCTCCCTTCCTGCAGGTCGGCGTTCAATCCCCCGACCGTCCAAGTGGTTGGGCACCATTCCTTCCCACCGTTCGATCCCAAATCCTTATCCTGACCTCTTCCAAGGGCTAGATAGTCGTAATGGGTTGGCGCTTTCCACTCATAATTCTCTCAACCTCCCCCCTCCTGCAATCCATTTGGACTGGTCGTTAGAACGACCGTCTGGCATCGTGCAGGTTTGCGCTCGATCCCCGATGGTCCAAGTGCTTGCGGAATAGTTCTTCCCCAGTCCCTATCCTGACCTATCCCTTCCAAGAGCTGTCTAGTCTTAGTGCATACATCAACAGTTGGCCAAAACCTACAAAAACTTAAGTTTAGCAAACACAAAAGTTCACGTTCACGGGCCAAAGAGCCGAAGCTCAACCTCCGCAAGCACAACCAGGTAAGCACATTATAAATATTGTAGAGGCACGAGAAAGATGGCAACAATCAAATCTAAATCCCCCCCCCCCCCAGGCCTAGTAAGTAAGTAAGTACATATACGGACTAAATAAGTTAGGCCCGGGTTGCCCATTTAGGCCGAGAACAGTATAAATTGTCACCCATATTGCCGTGGATTTTTTTTTTTTATTATTTATAGGCACCACCCTTGGCACCACCTCTATCTCAATAGCTTGGTCGATAGAACCTCGACCTCATACGCATGGGGTCAGCGGTTCGAGCCCCCTAGAGTCAGGAACACGTTACGATAGACTGCAGGTCGAAATGACTGAAATTTGGAGTATTCCAATAGAAACAAGAAAAAGAAAACGGACTTTTTTTTTTTGGGGGGGGGGGAGAATAATACATTTTTGTACAGTCGAGCAATGGTTGATATAAATACAATTAATTGTGGCGGATAGGTTGCCTATCCGCCTGGTACTTTATCCTGATAATTACCTTATCTCTCCCCCCATCCCCTCTAGCCCCATTCCCCCTCCTCACTCGCCCTGGAGTGCTGGGTACTCCAGTGCCTCAGCGAGTAGCTCGACCTTACTGGGGTCAATCACCCGGTCGCAAAAGTTAGGTCATGCTGAGCGGTTTGGCCCAGGTCATTTGGCAGTTAGTGTTGTTTGTGGATAAGGGGGGAGGGGGGAGGGGTTGTGGGGAGAGGGAGGGGGAAGGGGTTGTGGGGAGAGGCAGGGGGGGGGGGGATGTGGGGAGAGAGGTATTGGGGTAACGAAAGGTAAGGTGGGGGAGGAGGGAGAGTGATCCGTATTCAGTAACACATTTTAGAGCCAAAAATTAAGATGTCATTTTATTTACCTAAATTGGCGAACACAGAACACAGCTTCCGGCGCACAATCACCCCCCTCCCCCACCCCCCCCCCTCCCCCACCCCCCCCCCCTCCCCCACCCAAACAAAAGTAAAGTTTGAAATAAAGCTTTAAAAAAAAACTTCGACATGTTTTGGCTACGATGGCATGAGCCAAGCTTAGCCAAGCTGACTGAGCCTTTAGATGGTAGTGGACACTGGGCGTGCCATGGGCACTAGAAGTTTGTGCCAATGGTCAAAAGAGCTAGCTGTCAAGGACACGATGAGTAGCTGGCAGCTGTCAGGACGGTGAATGTATACTCATCTCGGGGGTATGCTGCTTGGTGCTGAACGGGCCTTATAGGCTGGCCTGACCACGGAAGCCAGACGGAGCAGCAGTCAAGCCCAAGCGGAGCAGTGTCACACATTCATCTACTACTAAAAAAAATCTTTGCAGGCATAACTTGATGACATTATCAGTCATAAATGTGTCATTATGTTCACATTATGTGTCATTATGATCACATTGTGTCATTATAGTGACAGTATGTGTCATTACGTGTCACCGGACGACCAACGCTCCTCTGGGGACAGATCTGTATGTATACAACCCAAGCAGGTAAAGAAACCAAAAAAAAAAATGGTGTTGGAATTTGCCAACTAAGCAAGCACCGGTCTCAATCTCCCACTACCCCTTCCCCAACACAACCCCAACCCCCCACCCTGAACCACCCCGACCCTGCCCAACCGCTACCCCTCTCTCTAACACAACAAACATCATTCACACTGAGCAAAAGAAACGATTATGACGAGGGAAGTATTCGTCGCCGGGGCCGACAGACTCGCTCACCAGACAACACGGAGGATTCAGACGTGGCCGGGCTAACGAGCCAATTGGGGCCTCGGCCCACACGCCCGTGGATCGTTAATTATCGCGCGAAAGGCAATCAGGGCGACGTTTTGATTGGCGGGGAATGAAGGGGGACGGTGTTTGTAGGGAGGGAGCTGATTGGTTCGTCAGCGGTCTTAGGGTGATGTTGGTCTCCATATACATGACCAGGAGGCCAGATGTATGGGAGACCTGCCGTGCCGTAAAAATGGTGGTGGTGGTGGTGGTGGTGGGTGGTGATGGTGGTGGTGGGTGGTGGTGGGTGGTGATGGTGGTGGTCGTGGTGGTGGTAGTGATGGTGTGGGGGTGGTGGTGGTGATGGTGGTGACGGTGGTCGTGGTGGTGGTGATGGTGGGGGTGAAGTTGGTGATGGTGAAGAAATGTGGGTTAAGGGGTGAAAGGGAAGGTCCAATAAAATGATGAATTGATGAATGAAGAAAGACGAGGCGAAGGAAAAAAATCACTGCCATCTACAATAAGACCAGTGCCATCTACAATAAGAACAGTGCCATCTACAATAAGAACAGTGCCATCTACAATAAGACCAGTGCCATTTACAATAAGAACAGTGCCATCTACAATAAGAACAGTGCCATCTACAATAACAACAGTGCCATCTACAATAAGAACAGTGCCATCTACAATAAGAACAGTGCCATCTACAATAAGAACAGTGCCATCTACAATAAGACCAGTGCCATCTACAATAAGAACAGTGCCATCTACAATAAGAACAGTGCCATCTACAATAAGAACAGTGCCATCTACAATAAGACCAGTGCCATCTACAATAAGAACAGTGCCATCTACAATAAGAACAGTGCCATCTACAATAAGACCAGTGCCATTTACAATAAGAACAGTGCCATCTACAATAAGAACAGTGCCATCTACAATAAGAACAGTGCCATCTACAATAAGACCAGTGCCATCTACAATAAGAACAGTGCCATCTACAATAAGAACAGTGCCATCTACAATAAGACCAGTGCCATCTACAATAAGAACAGTGCCATCTACAATAAGAACAGTGCCATCTACAATAAGACCAGTGCCATCTACAATAAGAACAGTGCCATCTACAATAAGAACAGTGCCATCTACAATAAGAACAGTGCCATGAGCAATAAATGCAGTGTCACAGAAATTCAATTATATCACGAGAACAAACGCTGATCTGAATTCGATTAAATAAAACAATTTTTAAACGTTAACCAAACGTGACTTGAAAAAAAAAATGAATTCGAGACAAAACTTAAAAACTACCAACACCGCCTAATTGGTTTCCGCTCACGGCAAATGGCACCGACGAATGAGGACTTAGTGAAAATCCATCACTGTCAGCGAACGAAGGGAGGGAGAAAGGGATGGAGAGGGAAGGAGGGGAGAGAGAAGAAATAATAATAAAAGGAGTCTCGCTCCCTCAAACTGTAATTAAATCACCGTCCGTCGCCATGGTCATTTGGTGGTGTTTATACTGCTGGTTCTTCCGGTGACACCCCGTGGCGCCAAGAGCCGTGGGAGGCTGGACGGGCCACCACCTCCCACGGTGATGGACGGCTGCACACTGACCAGACACGCTGTCAACACTGTGGGCGTGTGGCAGTGGGCGGCCATCCTGTATGACCCAGGGGCAGTGTGGCAGGGAATGGGAACATCTATGGAGAGGGAGAGAGGGAGTGTGAGGGAGTGTGAGGGAATGGCTAAGCTCCGAGGGAGGATGGAGAGATCCCACGGTTAGTTGGTTGGTATAGATTCAGCTACTGAGGAGCAAAAATTTCCCAGTAGCACGGGCTATGGTGAGCCCGTAGTGGACTTACCTGGCACAGGAGCGGGGCAAGTAGCACGGGCTATGGTGAGCCCGTAGTGGACTTACCTGGCACAGGAGCGGGGCTGAGAGATCCCACAAGAGGACTCGAGCAATTTTCAGCGTTGGTCAGCAGTCATAAATGAGAACTATAGAATCAGGAACTATATTTATAACGTGTACAGAATTATTGCCATGCTGGCCGGCCAAAAACATGCTAACAGCAACCGAAATCGGATTTACATTTTTGGCATAAAGTAACTTTGACATATGTAGCTGACAATTTGAAAGGCGTTATGTACTGACAAAACAAAGTGAAGTTAGGTAGCTTAGCATTACGACTACAAGACGTCTTGACACAATTGATCAACCCGTCCACAGACCAAGTCCATTCCATCCAGCGGTCGACCCCAAAGACACATTTATCAATTTGAACATTCAAAATAGGAATTTTCTCAAATGTAAATTAATATTATTTTCTACTAGCACATTGTGCATATTTAGGCATTAGTTAGGTTAGGTTAGGTTAGGTTAGGTGTTTAGGTTCTGTTGGCGATTATTTGTATTTGTAGTACGTGGGTGAAACATAGCAAGTTATTATGCAAGTTATTGAGGCCTGGTCGATGACCGGGCCGCAGGGACACTAAGCCCCGGAAGCACCTCAAGGTAAGTTATTTTACACTCCCACAGTTGCTACTTGCTCTGAGGTATTTTGCTCTTCAGGCTTCGATGTTTTAATTTTGAAAACTTAAGTTATTTGTGCTCTTGTGGGATTACAGGGTTCTTATTGTGTTATTATAAGACTACAAACTCCGCTCCTAGATTGGCTGCGATCGAGCCAATCTAAGTGATTGGCTTAGATTGGGTGCGATTGAATGTGACGCGATTCGTCAACTGGTGTGTTCATATCAATTATTAGTTTACCTATCAAAATAATGAACAATTTTGTGGCTCTATGTTGTACATGCTGCTATGGCGCTATGTCCACTCACAGGATGAGTGGCGCTGCCCAATACTGTCACTATGGCGGTGTGTCCACTCACAGGATGAGTGACGCTGCCCAATACTGTCACTATGGCGCTATGTCCACTCACAGGATGAGTGGCGCTGCCCAATACTGTCACTATGGCGCTATGTCCACTCACAGGATGAGTGGCGCTGCCCAATACTGTCACTATGGCGCTATGTCCACTCACAGGATGAGTGGCGCTGCCCAATACTGTCACTATGGCGCTATGTCCACTCACAGGATGAGTGGCGCTGCCCAATAAACTCGCCCCTCGGGTGCAAAATTAAAAATTATATTGTGGATGTAACTCAAGGTGTTAGACGTGCTCCCTTGTCGTCGGAGCTCCGTAAGGAACACTGGTGCTCAAGACGTCGAGGATAACTTGTGAGGCTGTCAACATAGTGTGGCTGGTGGACGTCAAGGCACTTCACAGCTGCGTGACGCCCACCAAACAGCTGACGACGGGCTGAGGTCTCGGAGGCTCGTGAGCTCGCAAGAATAAATTGCTGTCAGGTTAAAGAAATATACAGAGAGCCGCGTGCAAGGGGGGGAAGGGGGAGACGCGCATAGTTGAGGCAAGTGTGTGTGTGTGTGTGTGTGTGTGTGTGTGTGTGTGTGTGTGTGTGTGTGTGTGTGTGTGTGTGTGTGTGTGTGTGTGTGTGTGTGTGTGGAGAGCTTGTAGGAGGAGTCTTGTGGGCAACTGATGAAATGTGTCTTAAGTGCATCTACACGGGTTTGTTGATGAGGGCGATGTGAACCGTAGTTAGTGTGTGTGTGTGTGTGTGTGTGTGTGTGTGTGTGTGTGTGTGTGTGTGTGTGTGTGTGTGTGTGTGTGTGTGTGTGTGTATGTGTGAGAGGAGAGAGAGAGAGAGAATGAGAATGAGAGAGAGAGAGAGAATGAGAATGAGAGAGAGAGAGAGAATGAGTGAGTGAGTGAGTGAGTGAGTGAGTGAGTGAGTGAGTGAGTGAGTGAGTGAGTGAGAGAGAGTGTGTGAGAGAGAGAGTGAGTGAGTCTGCCTATCACAAGGAATCAGCGGGACAGGCAGACAGTATGTATTGGTACAAACGTTTAAACTGGTTAATATCGATATTTGCTTTAGCTGAATATTTATTCATATGTTTCCACAACTCTGGCTGGCTGACTGGCATCAAGGCGACTGGCGAAGAGCGCGGGGTTCGGTATCCGGACACCTCACATCACCGATTAGACGGATTCTGGCGTATCTCCTCTTCCCAAATGATTGATTGGTCCATCTCGGCGGCGGACTGTCTCTCAAAGATGTCTGTGTGCGCACTTAGGGGCTTGAGCTTCAGCTCCTTGGTCCCGCCTCTCAACCGTCAATCAACTGATGTACAGGTTCCTGAGCTTACTGGGCTCTATCATATCTACATTTGTAGCTGTGTATGGAGTCAGGCTCCACCACATCACTGCCTAATGCATTCCATTTGTTAACTACTGACAATGAAGAAGTTCCTTCTAATGTCTCTATGGCTCATTTGAGTACTCAGTTCCACCTGTGTCCCCTTGAGCGTGTACCTCCCGTGTTAAATAATCTGGCTTTATCTACTCTGTCAATTCTTCCATAACTAATGTCTCCCGTAACTCTTGTTCCTGCAAGCGATGGGAGGTTCAGTTCCTGTGTGTGTGTGTGTGTGTGTGTGTGTGTGTGTGTGTGTGTGTGTGTGTGTGTGTGTGTGTGTGTGTGTGTGTGTGTGTGTGTACGCGCGCGCGCCTGTGCGTGCGTGTGTGTGTGTGTGTGTGTGTGTGTGTGTGTGTGTGTGTGTGTGTGTGTGTGTGTGTGTGTGTGTGTGTGTGTGTGTGTGCGCGCGTGCGTGCGTGCGTTAGGGAGCAATGAAAAATTCTCTCTTGCGAGGTGGCAGGTCATTGCTTGTAAGGTTCTTCACAAGGCTTTCAGCACCTGTGGCTACGCATAAACGAATGCTTTCACAACCCTGGAAACACAAACCGAAACTGTCTCTATTTTCCGCTTGTTACAACTTGTAATAAAGTTGTTACATCTTGGCTTAACGTGTTTATGACGTATTAGAAGGTTGTTACAACTTGCTATATTGGTTGTTATAACGGGTTAGGAGGTATTAAAACTTGTTCGAACGTTGTAGCAACGTCGTAGTTTCGGTGTATGTTTAGCGGGAAGTCCCTTTCAGACGCTCGGATGCTTAATGAGCATATGGTGCTCTTTCCTCCTCCTGGGGTCATATTATTAGTTAAGATCATGGCACTTTTTTTATGCACGTGGGAGTTTCTGGTGTGTAGTTTAAGCCTTCTCTTCCCATCTCTCCCCACCGTTCCCTGGCCAAGTCTCTGGCTAGGTAACTCGACCCGAGACTTGAAAGATGGTTATTGGGAAGTATTGACTGACAAAACCACAGCAGCCATCCTTACTGATCCACTCGCATTGTCTGTCTCTCTGTCTCTGTCTCTCTCTCTGTTTTAATATGAGCTTCTAAACCACTAGAATCATGAATTGCAGGCCTGACATACTTGTTACACTCGCTGGACCCCATACCCATGCTGTGGGTGGTAGTGGACCCCCATACCCATGCTGTGGGTGGTAGTGGAACCCCATACTCATGTTGTGGGCGGTAGTGGACCCCCATACCCATGCTGTGGGTGGTAGTGGACCCCCATACCCATGCTGTGGGTGGTAGTGGACCCCCATACCCATGCTGTGGGTGGTAGTGGACCCCATAGCCATGCTGTGGGTGGTAGTGGACCCCCATACCCATGCTGTGAGCGGTAGTGGACCCCCACACCCATCCTGTGAGCGGTAGTGGAATAGATTACAGACACACTTCATCTGCTCGGGACTTGGAAGCCAATATTCGTTCAAGTCCAAGTATGTTTATTGAGACAAGAAAGAAATACATCTTAAAGGGATAGAGTAGCTTAGGCTATTTCTACCCCTCAATATTCATTTAACCAAGTTACAGCACAAGCTAATTACCGGTAATATCAACAGTCTAATTAAATTTTTAGTTAATTTAGTATGATACTCCCTATGAAGGTCTAAAACCCATGCCGGGGCCTAAAGCACAAGGATCACAGTCATACACAAATGCCTCAGAAATTGGACTCTAAGGACCGTTTTCCAGGCGCCGGCGAGAAACAATGGGCAGAGTTTCTTTCATCCTATGCCCCTGTTACCTAGCAGTAAAATAGGTACCTGGGTGTTAGTCAGCTGTCACGGGCTGCTTCCTGGGGGTGGAGGCCTGGTCGAGGACCGGGCCGCGGGGACACTAAAAAGCCCCGAAATCATCTCAAGATAACCTCTTGTTCCCATTTGGTGACCATCTAATTATTTCGTTTTATGTTGATACTATGCAGCCTGACCCATCCAGTGGGCTGCTGTTGTTGTTGTTGTTATAAATTCAGCTACTTGAAACAAAAAGTTCAAAGTAGCACGGGCTATGGTGAGCCCGTAGTGGACTTACCTGGCACAGGAGCGGTGCAAGTAGCACGGGCTATGGTGAGCCCGTAGTGGACTTACCTGGCACAGGAGCGGGGCAAGTAGCACGGGCTATGGTGAGCCCGTAGTGGACTTACCTGGCACAGGAGCGGGGCAAGTAGCACGGGCTATGGTGAGCCCGTAGTGGACTTACCCGGCTCAGGAGCGGGGCTGGAACTGATCCAGTAGAGTGGGCTACCAGACACTTAACCCGTTTATTTAAGTGTTTTACTCAAGCTACAAGGAACAGTAGTGTAGTTACAGCATTATAGCTGCATGTAAGGGGTTACAGCTACATTTTAATAATGATATTATTATTATTGAACAAATCCACAGGAGCCGTACAGAGGATTCGAACCTATGCGTTGGGAGTTCGCAGATGCACGCTCTAGGTGCACTCAGTACATGGGTTCGAACCCTAATAACAGCTCCTGTGAATTTGCTCAGTGATATATGACCAGAATGTGTTTTCTGTGTATCATCATCATCATGATGGTTGATGCTATAATGATGAGGGCACCACCAACATCACACACTCGCTGGAAGACAGAAGAGCTCGGAGAGACATGATCACCACATACAAAATTCTCAGCGGAATTGACATGTGGTGTAGCGAGGCGCCACTTGGAGGGTCTCAGAGCACAACCCTCGAAACACAACCCTCTGGTGGTAAAGCTCAGGTAATATATCCACCTCATTAATCACTCGAGTAATTTATGATGCGACACCAGCGATCACTTAACTACTCGTGGATGATGAGCAGCTGATGATGATGATGATGGATGATGATAATGATGATTATGTTGCCATCAGTCTGTGGCGCAGACCACCAGGCCGTGACAAGTGAGACAGTCTGGCTGTACTCACCTAGATATGCTTGCAGGATCGAGCTAGGCTCGTAGCCTTCCCGACGTTCTTAGATTTTTGTCACCCTTTCCACTACCGCCCACAAGATGGGTATGGGGTGCATAATAAATGAACTAAACTAACTAAACTTTTACTACGACTACGGGCTCACCATAGCCCGTGCTACTTGGAACTTTTTCCTCCAGGTATCAAATCTTTAACAACATCTTAGATTAATGCACTCACTCATTTCTCACGCTTGTATCAGATTTACCTTTACAACTTTGAATCGAATTAGCTTCAATTATTTCTACGTCTATGACCCGTCGTTCTGCTTTTCCAAGCTTTGAATAACGATTCTTTGTCAATTTCCCTTAGAATCTTATATGTTGTTATCATGTCCCCTCCTATCTCTACTTTCCTCTAGCGTGATAAGGTCCAGTTCTCTCAGTCTTTCCTAGTAGCTCAATCCCCTCAGCTCAGGAACGAGTCTAGTTGTTCCTTTTGGACCTTTTCTACCTCCATGTCCTTTTTTCAGATGAGGGTTCCATGCTGGGGCTGCATATTCAAGAGTGGGTCTCACCTTCGTTGTATATAGGGCCCGTGAAGACCCTTTGTCCAAAATTTGTAATATACAAGAAGCTCGCTTGGTCAGTATGTTATCTGCTTGGTCAGTATGTTATCTGCTTGGTCAGTATGTTATCTGCTTGGTCAGTATGTTACCTGCTCGGTCAGTATGTTATCTGCTTGGTCAGTATGTTATCTGCTCGGTCAGTATGTTATCTGCTCGGTCAGTATGTTATCTGCTCGGTCAGTATGTCATCTACTCGACCAGTATGTTATCTGCTTGGCCAGTATGTTATCTGCTTGGCCAGTATGTTATCTGCTTGGCCAGTATGTTATCTGCTTGGCCAGTATGTTATCTGCTTGGCCAGTATGTTATCTGCTTGGCCAGTATGTTATCTGCTTGGCCAGTATGTTATCTGCTTGGTCAGTATGTTATCTGCTTGGCCAGTATGTTATCTGCTCGACCAGTATGTAATCTGCTCGGTCAGTATGTTATCTGTTCGGTCAGTATGTTATCTGCTCGGTCCGTATGTTATCTGCTTGGCCAGTATGTTATCTGCTCGACCAGTATGTTATCTGCTCGACCAGTATGTTATCTGCTCGGTCAGTATGTTATCTGCTCGGTCAGTATGTTATCTGCTTGGCCAGTATGTTATCTGCTCGACCAGTATGTTATCTGTTCAACCAGTATGTTATCTGTTCGACCAGTATGTTATCTGTTCGACCAGTATGTTATCTGCTTGGTCAGTATGTTATCTGCTTGGTCAGTATGTTATCTGCTTGGTCAGTACGTTATCCTGCTAAGGCTAGAGGGAGAGAGATATTGTTTTCGGGCTTCTAACCTGTAGCCCAGCCCAGAATAGCCAAGCCTACCTTATCTTGAGGTTATCTTGAGATGATTTTGGGGCTTAGCGTGCCCGCGGCCCGGTCCTCGACCAGGCCTCCTTTTTGTTACACACCCCCAGGAAGCAGCCCGTAGTAGCTGTCTATCTCCCAGGTACCTATTTACTGCTAGGTGAACAGGGGGCATCAGGGTGAAAGAAACTAAACATTTGTTTCTCCCTCCACCGGGGATCGAACCTGGAACCTCAGGACTACGAATCCGAAGCACAGTCCACTCAGCTGTCAGGCCCAGGAGAATGATATATCTTTTGTCTTATTCTTAAGCACGGCGGCTTGAAGAGACCAGAGAGCCGTGACAAACCTTCCCCTGCTGAGGTGCTAACAACCCACCAATCACACACCTGTGGGTGTAGTGGCGGGTGTGTGGTGGCAGGTGTGTGTAGGGTTGGCCTCCATCACCTCAAGTACCCCCATCAGTCTCCTCTGACACTGTAATCAAATTAATCGTCAAAATGGATATGCATACGAGGGCTTCAACTGGCGTGTCGGTGCATCGCGAGCATGCAATCCCGGTGCATCGCGAGCATGCAATCCCGGTGCATCGCGAGCATGCAATCCCGGTGCATCGCGAGCATGCAATCCCGGTGCATCGCGAGCATGCAATCCCGGTGCATCGCGAGCATGCAATCCCGGTGCATCGCGAGCATGCAATCCCGGTGCATCGCGAGCATGCAATCCCGGTGCATCGCGAGCATGCAATCCCGGTGCATCGCGAGCATGCAATCCCGGTGCATCGTCCTCCTCCTGCACCGCTTGTTGCTACCTTCAAACCCACGCGGTACAAAATTTCACATACAAGATTTATTGTGCTTGTTGACCTGGGACCAGATTCACGAAAGCACTTACGCAAGCACTTACGAACGTGTACATCTTTCCTCAATCTCTGACGGCTTTGGTTACATTTATTAAACAGTTTACAAGCATGAAAACTTGCCAATCAACTGTTGTTATTGTTATAAACAGCCTCCTGGTGCTTCGGAGCTCATTAACTGTTTAATAATTGTAAACAAAGCCGCCAAAGATTGAGAAAAGATGTACAGGATCGTAAGTGCTTGCGTAAGTGCTTTCGTGAATCTGGCCCCAGACCACACACTAGAAGGTGAAGGGACGACGACGTTTCGGTCCGTCCTGGACCATTCTCAAGTCGATTGTCTTGACAATGAGCCAATCGACTTGAGGAAGTAGATGCAGGCAATAGGCAAGAGCGGTGAGGGGCAAAGTAAGATGTAGTAGAGGGGATAGTAGTAGGAATAAGAACTCCAGAGGGCCTATTGGCCCATACGAGGCAGCTCCTATTAAAACCATAGAACCGGTTTCAGACCGAAACGTCGTCGTCCCTTCACCTTCTAGTGTGTGGTCTGGTCAACTTACTTTAGCCACGTTATTGTGACTCATCGCCTGCATTTATTGTCCTTTTTTTTTGGTCTTGTATTGTCTCAGTGTGCAAACATGGCCTGGAGAAATTCACACCTTGTTTATACCATAAGCCTGACAGCTGAGTTGACAGCGTTCGGGATTCGTAGTCCATGATGGAGAGAAGGTAGGGGGCAGGGTGATGGAGGGAAGGTAGGGGGAGGATGATGAGGGGTAGGATGGTGAGGAGGCTAGAGAGAGGGACAGGACAGAGGGGACGAACACTACAATCAGCTACTACACAACCCCACGAACGGAAGTCTGGGAGTGAGAGTGAGGGCGGGAGGGGGGATAAGGTGTAGGAGCAGCAGCACCATTCGTGACGAAAGGAATGAATTAGTGACACGAACCACCAAAGTCATATTATGAATTGGGTGCTTGATAACAGCCCTTCCTCCCATGCTATAGGGTCACACGTGGGAGGAGCCTGGCAGTAAGTTAAATGAACAAATCCACAAGGGGCCGTGACGAGGATTCGAACCTGCGTCCGAGAGCATCCCAGACGCTGCCTTAATCGACTGATGCGTGATGCATCATTTGATGCGTCACGCAATTGTGATTTGTGCGTAAAGATGATTGGAGCAAGTTGTTTCTTCATATTTTATCCAAGCAGCAGTGAATTTCTGGTCTAGGTAGTTCAAGCTGGTTATCTTGAGGTTATCTTGAGATGATTTCGGGGCTTAGTGTCCCCACGGCCCGGTCCTCGACCAGGCGTCCTTTTTGTTACACAAGCCCCCAGGAAGCATCCCGTAGCAGCTGTCTAACTCCCAGGTATCTATTTACTGCTAGGTAACAGGGGCATCAGGGTCGAACAATCAGAAATCGAGGGGCATCAGAAATCGAACACAGGGCCCATGGACTGCGACTCCGGAGCGATTTGCCCAACCACTTGGGGTGGACGGTAGAGCGACGGCCTCCCTTCATGCAGGTCGGCGTTCAATCCCCGACAGCCCAAGTAGTTGGCCACCATTCCTTTCCCCTCCGTCCCATCCCAAATCCTTATCCTGATCCCTTCCCAGTGCTATATAGTCGTAATGGCTTGGCGCTTTACCCCCCTGATAATTCCCTCCCTTCCCGTGCGGTTTGGGGGGGCAGAAGGAACAGCAGGTAAGAGTACTCGTGCATAAGGCAATAACAACAGCCTGCTGTTGCAATCACCGTTGTTGCAAAGGGTCGGCCGAGCGGACAGCACGCTAGACGAGATCGAAGTCCCCTTCTACCAGAGACGAGATCGAAGTCCCCTTTTACCAGAGACGAGATCGAAGTCCCCTTCTACCAGAGACGAGATCGAAGTCCCCTTTTACCAGAGACGAGATCGAAGTCCCCTTTTACCAGAGACGAGATCGAAGTCCCCTTTTACCAGAGACGAGATCGAAGTCCCCTTTTACCAGAGACGAGATCGAAGTCCCCTTTTACCAGAGACGAGATCGAAGTCCCCTTCTACCAGAGACGAGATCGAAGTCCCCTTTTACCAGAGACGAGATCGAAGTCCCCTTTTACCAGAGACGAGATCGAAGTCCCCTTTTACCAGAGACGAGATCGAAGTCCCCTTTTACCAGAGACGAGATCGAAGTCCCCTTCTACCAGAGACGAGATCGAAGTCTAGACTTGTGATCCTGTGGTCCTGGGTTCGATCCCGGACGCCGGCGAGAAACAATGGGCAGAGTTTCTTTCACCCTATGCCCCCTGTTACCTAGCAGTAAAATAGGTACCTGGGTGTTAGTCAGCTGTCACGGGCTGCTTCCTGGGGGTGGAGGGCGGGTCGAGGACCGGGCTGCGGGGACACTAAAGCCCCGAAATCATCTCAAGATCTCAAGAAGATCGTACTGAACAATCGTGTTCAGTTTCACCATCAAGGAGTTGAACCATCAATATTACACATTATGAATACATTTAAAAACTAAATTACATGTCACCCCCCCCCCCTTTTTTTTTTTACTGAATTTGACGTATACTCGAGAGTATATTGTGTGTATGTTCATGACATACCCTGATAGTCGTGGGGTTTTAATGTTGTATGTTAACACGAAACAATGGGTATAAATTGGGTAAGTTTAGATTTAGGAAAGACTTGGGTAAATACTGGTTCAGTAACAGGGTTGTTGATTTGTGGAACCAATTACCGCGTAACGTGGTGGAGGTGGGGTCCCTCGATTGTTTCAAGCGCGGGTTGGACATGTATATGAGTGGGATTGGGTGGTTATAGATAGGAGCTGCCTCGTATGGGCTAATAGGCCTTCTGCAGTTGCCCTTTGTTCTTATGTTCAAAACATATATATGTATACAGATCACGACTAAAACTGGGCTTTGCATAGATTAGTTTCCTAACCCATTTATTACAGGTAAAAAGTGCTTCAAGTGTTGAAATATTGATAATAAAGATAATAGCCATAATTATTGCTGTAATACTGAGCTCATCCCGTTCAGTTTTCACACAAGCATCCCCCCACACACACACACGTGCACGCACGCAGGCTCGCTCGCAGGCACGCACGCGCACACACACACACATCACTTTAGGAAGTGATGTGGTGGAGGCTGACTCCATATACAGTTTCAAATGTAGATACGATAGAGCCCAATAGGCTCAGGAACCTGTACACCTGTTGATTGACAGTTGAGAGGCGGACCGAAAGAGCAAAGCTCAACCCCCGCAAGCACAACTAGGTGAGTACACACACACACACACACACACACACACACACACACACACACACACACACACACACACACACACACACACACACACACACACACACCGGAAGCTGGCCTCGCTCAATAAAGGGGCATTTGTCGAAATTATACAGATTGAAAAACACCTCTACCAAGCAATGGGAAACAATTGGACTCTCTCTTAGCCGGCAAATTATCCACGCCGACGATGGTGGAAAAAAAAAACACCACGCGAACAACTGTTAGCCAAGATAATATCCGGCAAATTACATAGAGTCTTGACAGCAAATAACAGCCATTAGTTAAGTTATCTCCTGTATATCTTGACCGCTTCTCTCCAGAACTTTATCGAAAGGGAAAACTGTATTAAGAAGTTGGGATTATGGCTGACGAACTTCAGGATAGTGGATCTGGTGCTTCGAGCCTTCCTTATCCAGAGTAAGATCTTGCTCTGATACTATAAGAAGGCTTGGAGCCTTTCTTAGAGAGGGAGAAAGAGCATGTTCCGCATGGGAGACATCTCCCGTCACGCAGGGTGCAGTCGCACCTCCACAGATCTCCAGTATCAGCTCTTGATACTGGTAATGGCTCAAAAGGGCCACCACTTACGGGCTATTCATGCCCGTGCCACCTTTTGGGTGGCTTAATCTTCATCAAGCATGTTCCGAAGTGGGACGCCAGATCGCGGCGTTCCTAGCCACCGGAGAGAGAATGTTGACCAAACCACACACTAGAAGGTGAAGGGACGACGACGTTTCAGTCCGTCCTGGACCATTCTCAAGTCGACTTGAGAATGGTCCAGGACGGACCGAAACGTCGTCGTCCCTTCACCTTCTAGTGTGTGATCTGGTCAACATACTTTAGCCACGTTATTGTGACTCATCGCCTGCATAGAGAGAGAGAATGTTTCAACGAAGAATTATATCGAAGCGATCTGAAGGTTAGGCACAAGTTATAGCACCTATCAATTGATTGATTGATGATGACTGATGAAGATTAAGCCACCCAAAAGGTGGCACGGGCATGAATAGCCCGTAAGTGGTGGCCCTTTTGAGCCATTACCAGTATCAAGAGCTGATACTGGAGATCTGTGGAGGTGCGACTGCACCCTGCGTGACGGCAGATGTCTCCCGTGGCACCTTTCGAATGTCGACTGACATCTCAAATCACCTTTGTTGCGGACAAACTGTCTGCGTGTACATACGTATGTGGGCGTGCATTACCGGGCTTCAGCTCCAGGTCCCCGGCCCTTGGCGGTTGTCCGCAGACTAAAGCAGTAATTTCTGACACTTTTTGTTTTTGTATTTGATTTTAAAGCTGTGGAAACGTAGCCCCGACTTGTTCATCAGTTGTTGTTTTAGATTCAGCTGGTGGGAACAAAATATTGCAAGTAGCACGGGCTATGGCGAGCCCGTAGTGGACTCACCTGGCACAGGGGCGGGGCTGGAACTTTTTCATTCAATTTACACTCCTTAAATATTATTTTTTTAACCTGCGGGTCATGTACACATCTGAACACAGATATCCTCGTTTAGTTGGTGCTCAATATCAATTTCGTCTCTGTCTACTATATCGATATCTTCGGTATTTTGTATGTCAGGATCATAACCTCTCTCTGCATCCTTTCGCTATCCCTCATAGTTTATATCTCAGTTCAAGGACTTGCTGTAGTTGAGGGACTTATAATAATAATAATTCACTGTGTCAGGGGACAGGAAGCCGGAGTGTATTCATACACGTTAGGCTTATAACGAGATCCAAATCAGGTGGAATTACTGACGCAAGAGACGACCCCACAACACACTGACTCCTGGGTACCTACTTAATGCTAGGTGAACCAGCGCATTAGGTGAAAGGAAATGTGCCCAACCATTTCTGTCCCGCCCGGGTTCGAACCCGGAATTCTTGATTGTGTGTCGAGACCGAACCCGACTGTCCCTCAAGCAGTGCCTTGGTGCTCATGCGGTCTCGTTTCCCCTTCTCATGACCTTCCATTTTGAATCATCCTGCAGTCTGTCTCCAT
>NC_091204.1:15569034-15596534 GCF_040958095.1 Procambarus clarkii
TTTGTCAGGCTTGTCCAATCTTTTCTGAATTCATGTTGATGCGATGATGCTAATGCGTGTGTATACATGTGAAAGTGTAGACATGTGTGTGTATACATATGCGTGTATGTGCAAGCCTTAATGTGTAATTACCTAGCGTAACTAGTTTTGTAAGTGTAGTTACAGGATGAGAGTTATGCTCGTGGTGTCCCGTCTTCCCAGTACTCTTTGATGCTACTGACGGTTTTGGCCTCCACCACCTTCTCACCTAACTTGTTCCAACCATCTACCACTCTTGTTTGCAAAAGAACACTTCTAATTTTTTTCGACAGCTTCTTTAGTTTAAACGTATGTCCTCTTGTTCAGTTTTAAAATAATTCTGTAAGTTTTGTCTGTTCATGTTCCTATTTTGTACATAGTGATCATATCCATTTTTTATTCGTCCTCTAGCTTTGGTATATTTAACACTTCTAGCCTCTCCTTATAGCTCTTTTTTTTTTTACTTATATTTACTTGAGTTACACTTAGCTTCGAGTTAAACTCTAGTAGCCATTTGTTTGACCATTCCTTCAGTTTGTCCAGGTCATCTTGTAGCCTCTTGCTATCTTACTTATCTTAAGCCTCCTCGTAAGTTGTGCATCATTAGCAGACATTAATAGTAACGAGTAGTTCCCTTTGGGGATTGTTTACATATATCAGAAACAGGATAGGTCCAAGGACTGATCCCTGGGAGACTCCACTGGTGACGCCTCGCCAATCTGAGACCTCACTCCTCACAGTGACTCGCTGTCTTCTGTTGCTTAGGTACTCCTTTATCCACTGGAGTACCTTCTCTTCTATTCCTGCCTACATCTTCAACTTATGCATCAATATCTTATAGGGGTACTAGTGTCAAAAGCTTTTTGCCAATCCAAAAAAAATATGCAGTCTCTCCAACCTTTTTTTTTTACCCAATTTTTTCTGCCTAGTTATCAAATTCCATTAATCCTGTGAGGCAAGATTTGCCATCCCTGAACCCATGCTGGTGATGTGTTACAGCATTCTCTCACCAGATGTTCTACTAGTTTTTTTTTTCACACAATCTTCTCCAACACCAAGTTATTGACACTGGCTTGTAGTTTAGTGTCTCCTGTCTCTCTCCCTTCTTGTATATCAAGACTACTTTTGCCGTTTTAAAAGTTTTTGGCAGTTCTCCTGTTACCAGCGACTTCTTGTGCACCATTCAGTTTTTTTTTTTTGTTTTTTTTATAATTATTTTCTACCACAGACGTGGCCACACATTTACAATGCTAACCAGCATATATACATTTTCTTCTGTCCTCCATGGACAGGGTTAGAGATGTGTTAAAGATATAGCACCATTCAGTAGTAGTCATAGTGCTTCTGCTCCCTCTTTTAGTATCCATGGTGAGATTCCGTCTGGGTCAACAGCTTTTGTCACATCCAATTCAAGCAAATGGTTTCTAAACCTTCCCATTATTAATCTTAAACTCATCTAGTGGTTCTAATGGTATCTGGTTACACCTTTTTCTTCTCTTAGTTCAGGAAACTACTTCATGCGCGTGAGTATGCGCGCTGGATTAGTCAAGTTAAATCCATCGAGCGCATAATACAATCATTTTTCCGTACAATACCATAACAAAATACGCAACTGTGAATGAGGTGTGAAGCTAAGGAAAGAGAGCGTGCGTTCGTGCATGCGTATATATATGTGCGTGCATGCGTATATATGTGCGTGCATGCGTATATATGTGCGTGCATGCGTATATATGTGCGTGCATGCGTATATATGTGCGTGCATGCGTATATATGTGCGTGCATGCGTATATATGTGCGTGCATGCGTATATATGTGCGTGCATGCGTATATATGTGCGTGCATGCGTATATATGTGCGTGCATGCGTATATATGTGCGTGCATGCGTATATATGTGCGTGCATGCGTATATATGTGCGTGCATGCGTATATATGTGCGTGCATGCGTATATATATGCGTGCATGCGTATATATGTGCGTGCATGCGTATATATGCGTGTTGAGGGAGCTGTAGATAGTCTTGGTACAATCGATGCTGTCAACAGGTGTACGCGTCCACACCTCAATATTTCAGTACTTCAACCCCTAACTTATTGGAGGGAACTGTAGGGTATATTCTCTGCCCAACTGTTCATTTTTTGGGGTAGCTGTAAATGCAGTGTGTGTTGAACAGTGTTCAGAATGAGGGGTTGAACAGTGTTCAGAATGAGGGGTTGAACAGTGTTCAGAATGAGGGGTTGAACAGTGTTCAGAATGAGGGGTTGAACAGTGTTCAGAATGAGGGGTTGAACAGTGTTCAGAATGAGGGGTTGAACAGTGTTCAGAATGAGGGGTTGAACAGTGTTCAGAATGAGGGGTTGAACAGTGTTCAGAATGAGGGGTTGAACAGTGTTCAGAATGAGGGGTTGAACAGTGTTCAGAATGAGGGGTTGAACAGTGTTCAGAATGAGGGGTTGAACAGTGTTCAGAATGAGGGGTTGAACTCAAGTATGTCAAGTTACCCACTTACGTAGATGGCAGTAAGTCAGTATTTGACTATCACAGCAATAATAATGTTATTAATAATATTACACCATGAGATAGTTATCTTCTTGAGGTTATCTTGGTGATTTCGGGGCTTAGCATCCCCGCGGCCCGGTCCTCGGCCATGGCTCCTTTTTCTTACACATCCCCCCAGGAAGCAGCCCGTAGCAGCTGTCTAACTCCCAGGTACCTATTTACTGCTAGGTAAACAAGCGCATCAGGATGAAAAAAAAACCTTCCGCCTCCATCGGGGATCGAACCCGGAACCTCAGGACTACGAATCCGAAGCGCTGTCCACTCAGCTGTCAGATCCAGCTGTGGCACGCACACTAACGTCATGTATGAATGACAAAATCCGTAGCAGCCGTGATGAGGATTCGAACCCATGCTCTGGTTATTCCCAGACACACGCCCCAGACAACCAAGCCACCACATGGTAAAAAGGATTGTAACCTTGGGTCCTTCGGTGGACCGAACCCTACGGGGTTCTGAGTTCCACCGAACCCGAAGCATGGGTTTCACTCAAACCCCCCAAAGCCAGAGTGCATGGGGGGGGGGGGATTGTGTGAAACCCTTCTTTGGCTTCAGTGGAAGCCTCTAGAACCCTGAAGGAACAAATCCACAAGGACCGTGATTGGGGGGCTTCGAACCTACGCCCCGGGGTGTTCCCAGACGCGCCTTAGTCAACTGTGCACACGACATGGTCAAAATAATTGCAACCTGGAGTGCTATTCAAGGGGTTCTCAACTCTTGAGAACCCTCAAGGGTTCAGTAGCTACCCCAGGTTGCAATCCTTTTGAGCTATGTCGTGGCGTGGTTGTGTGAGGCGTGTGTCTGTGAATTCCCCACCACATAAGGTTCGAATCCTCATCACAGTTCATACGGATTTTCTCAATAATAATAATAATAAGAAGAAATAATAATAATAATACATTGTATTAAAAATATACAGAACACAATACAGTTATTAATAAATCAATAAATATATATTTACATAAATATATATATATATATATATATATATATATATATATATATATATATATATATATATATATATATATATATATATATATATATAAGTACCAGCACCAGAGCTTACGGTATAATAAGTGAGTTTTTTATCCTTACATATTTATAAATCTGAATATATAATCTGATATATAAGCATAAAGAAAATCATCTTTATGCTTGCCACAGCTGGCCTGACAGCTGTGTGGACAGCGCTTCGGATTCGTAGTCCTGAGGTTCCGGGTTCGATCCCCCAGAACGATTTATGACGTAGTTAGACCTAGGGGAAGGTTTGGCAAGGTGTCTGGGTTACATTGTAAACACGCCCTAAGTCAACCTACAAGGTGAACGAAGCCAGTTTCGGGTGATAGTTAACTATACCCAACAAGGTGTAGTTAACTATACCCAACAAGATGTAGTTAACTACACCCAACAAGGTGTAGTTAACTACAAGCCAGATAAACAACGCCAACCCGCGATCTTTTACTTTTCTTGGGTCGGTGGAGGTTATCTTGAGGTTATCTTGAGATGATTTCGGGGCTTTTAGTGTCCCCGCGGCCCGGTCCTCGACCAGGCCTCCACCCCCAGGAAACAGCCCGTGACAGCTGACTAACACCCAGGTACCTATTTTACTGCTAGGTAACAGGGGCATAGGGTGAAAGAAACTCTGCCCATTGTTTCTCGCCGGCGCCTAGGATCGAACCCGGGACCACAGGATCACAAGCCCCGCGTGCTGTCCGCTCGGCCGACCGGCTCCCTCCGACCGGAGGGCTGAAGACGCCACTCAATGGAAACAATTGTAGCGAAGGTGAGACCAAGAATGCCCAATTGGCTTCACTCACTGGGCGACCCACTCATAGTGATGCCCAACCAGTTGCGCTGGACGGTAGAGTGACGGTCTGGCTTCATGCAGGGCGAAGTTCAATCCCCCCGATCGTCCAAGTGGTTAGGCACTGTTCCTTTCACTTCGTCCCATCCCAAATCCTTATCCTGACCCCCTTCCCGGTGTTATATAGTCGGCTTGGCGCTTTCCCCCTGATAGTTCACTTCCCACTCACAGTGAATTAAATCCTGAGTTTTGTTGTTATTGTGCACCAATAATAGGTTCACTAAGGGGCTCAAAAACGCTCAGTGAGTTCACTAAGGGGCTCAATAACGCTCAGTGAGTTCACTAAGGCGCTCAAGAACGCTCAGTGAGTTCACTAAGGGGGCTCAAAAACGCTCAGTGAGTTCACTAAGGGGCTCAATAACGCTCAGTGAGTTCACTAAGGAGGGCTCAATAACGTTCAGTGAGTTCACTAAGGAGGGCTCAATAACGTTCAGTGAGTTCACTAATGCGCTCAAGAACGCTCAGTGAGTTACTAAGTGGCTCAAAAACGCTCAGTGAGTTCACTAAGGGAACTCAAGAACGCTCAGTGAATTCACTAAGGGAACTCAAGAACGCTCAGTGAATTCACTAAGGGAACTCAAGAACGCTTACCAATAGCTGGAGCCATCAGAGGCACTTGCGGGAAGAACACTTATAAAGTGTAAAGTTGCCCCAGCGCCTGAACGCAGCCACTTATATCCTGGCACTTAACACACACAAGCCCAGTAATCAACTTTTAAGAGACGCTCAGGTCTTGAACACGGTAAACGACTTTCAAGAGGCTCTTCACACGGAAGAACTGTGAAAACTCGACAATTAAAAACCCCACAACACGGTAAGCTTAACACGCAACCCGCTGGCAGTGTATAATATATTGAGGGGTCAGGGTGGTGGTGAGGAGACTAGGCTGAGTACACGCTAAGGCAATGTGGTCAAAATCCACAGGGGCCGTGACGAGGATTCGAACCTGCGAACGTCCGGGAGCATCTCAGACGCTGCCATTGTGGATGTGTTCATTTGATGCGTCACGATATTGTGATTTGTGTGTGTGTAATGTGGTTATTTTGTAATGGCCCACAATGTGTATAGGGCCAGTTGCCTGGATATTTACTTAAAACGCTTCTGTTGGGTATAAATACATAGTTTATGGAGCCATATACAATAATTGTTGTAGCATTCGAGTCGTGTCCCATTTCTATACATGTTTGCAGACCCTCTTGCTATTGTGAAGCCCCAATCGGCTATTGTAGGGGCCTCCAATCGGCTATTGTAGGGGCCTCCAATCGGCTATTGTAGGGGGCCCCAATCGGCTATTGTGAAGCAATCAGCCAGTGTACAGTCTCGATTAACTATTGTAACACATCAATCAACTACTGCACAGCGTCAATTATCTAGCCCTAATCCCAAGCCCCTTTAGCCCCTATAAATCCCCGCTTCTCGACGGGTTCCGTCCTCCCAAAACTCGCCAAGAGCAACCCGTCCTCCGTCGGTCGCCCCGTCGGTCGCCCCGTCGGAAGTCATATACCAAGCAGTAATGAAGCACACTTATCTCAGCACCCCGTCCGACTTAAAAATCCTAACGCTGGCGACAGCGCACATGACCAGGTTTGCGAGATGGGTTTAGAATATTCAGTGTGTCTTCAGTGTTTGAACAGAGCCGGTTGGGGAAGTGAGGAGTAGGGGGGGAGGGATGTAGGGGGGGGGTTGGGGGGGGAGAGAAGTAGATAGTAGTCATGGAAAGTCTCTTATGGACGGTCGTAACACAACGTGAGGGGTCGGGTTGCCAGTTAGGAGTAAGGTGTGTTGGGGGCCTGTGTGTGGGGGTCTGTGGGGGGTGTTGGGGGTGGTGGTGATGATATCAGGGGAGGGGCTGCCTGCCAACACCACGCTCCTCTCCTACCTCTCCCCCTCCTATTCCTCCTCCTCTCCCATACCCTTCCCCCTCCCACACCAAACACCCTCCCACCCTCGCCTCTTCACGCCCTCCCACGCACCGCCCATGTATCGTGGCTGTCGGGTTAGATTGCTGGCGATACAGGTAATCGAATTCCACAGAGGAGTGCAGAGGTGTAGTGGAAAAGACTGAAACAATATAGTACTTCCTCCATTGCATTGACCTTCGTATACTCAACAACGGTGCCAGTGGGGAAAAAAACTTGTATACATAAGAAAATCACTTCTTTAAACCAATCATTTAGCTCTCCGTAAATCGTCTACCTTGACTAAAAGGCAATTGGGTCGTCGTTATGACTCTCTTCCCCACACCCTTGTCCCATTTCCATACCTAATGGTGAACACGCCATGAAATACGCCCTCGCCTCCCCCGAGGAGTGGAACATTTTCAATCTTCTATCAATCGAGTTTTTGCATTGAAACTAATCGAGTATAATTTCATGTTCCAACAGAGATAATCCAGATGACTTAACGTGCAAAATAAACACAAATAACACACTAGCAAAGCCAAAGTCAATCGCAACTTTCAGACAGAGAATATATATATCAACCAAACATTCCAGGAAAGCATATTGATCCTAAATCAATCAACCTTCCAGCAGGTTACGCGACAAAGAAAACGCCCCAGACACTTGTACCTTTCTACACTACTCAGCCATTTCAAATTAATTTGTGTTCGGTAATTAAAGAAAATATGGACAACATGCGCAATCATAGAAGTTAATAATAATAATTACAACAATATTAACCACGACAGAAATCTGAATACATCACCCTCTTGACAGAAGAGAGTCAGGAAACATTTATCGCTGGAGTTACTCTCTCTTCCACAGCTTTCAAGGAATTTTAAGCATGGAGATTGTCAGGAATTTTTTTATTTTTAAGAGTTAATTGTTGGAATTTTTTTATTTTTAAAAGTTGTTATGAATTTATGCGAGTTTCAGTGTATTGTTCACTAAAAATAAAGAAACAATTTATAGGACAAATTTACAAGGGCTGTGATGAGCCCTTGTGGATTAGCCTAGCTGTAGGTGTCTAGAATTAGCCTAGCTTTAGTGGGGTGGTAGTGCTTCCTGGGGGTGGAGGCCTGGTCGAGGACCGGGCCGCGGGGACACTTAAAGCCCCGAAATCACCTCAAGATAACCTACATTCGACAAGAGGTGTTACAAAAAAAAAATAAAATACCATGATACGGATCCGTACGATCGATTTTAATTCCACTGTGTCGATTTTTAACGTCAATCGAGTTTTTTTTTAGTCGCGTCGCCCACATTCATTGGCTGGAATAATAGGCTTGGTAACTAGTACCTGGAGACTAGGGAGGTCGTCAGGCTCCCTAATGACACACTTGCCAACAACCTGCTCACGCTACTTAATGTCTCTGTGGACTAACACAAGCTGTCTTCCTCCGCACTACCAACCAACTGCTCTTACAAATTATAAGTTACTGCTCGCTAGGCTTTGCACCACTTAACACCCGTTTGTCACTACTTCGTGTTTCCGTAGTGTTCTATTATTATTTATTATTAATTATTTATTATTATTAATTATTAATTATTATTAGTTACTGTTATTATTTTGTTTTATAATTCCTCTGGGTTCGTTTTCTTTCTTCCATCTATCTATATTTATATCTCTCCTCTCTCTCTCTCTCTCTCTCTCTCTCTCTCTCTCTCTCTCTCTCTCTCTCTCTCTCTCTCTCTCTCTCTCTCTCTCTCTCTCTCTCTCTCTCTCTCTCTCTCTCTCTCTCTCTCTCTCTCTCTCTCTCTCTGTATGAGATTACGACCATTAGTAAACCAATACAGCTTGAGTGCGCGCGCTCCCTCGCATGCACGCGCACACACGCGCGCACGCACACACACGCGCATGCACACACACACACACACACACACACACGGTCCCAGGCGGGACCAAAGAGCCAAAGCTCAACCCCCGCAAGCACAAATAGGTGAGTACACACACACACACACACAGACACACGGTTGAGAGGCGGGACCAAAGAGCCAGAGCTCAACCCCCGCAAACACAACTAGGTGAGTACAACTAGGTGAGTACACACACACACACACACACACACACACACACACACACACACACACACACACACACACACACGCACACACACACACACACACACACACACACACACACACACACACACACACACACACACACACACACACACACACACACACACACACACACACCACTGCTACATCACGAGGCCACAAATAACTGTCATTGTTTACACTGAGGATTGAGAGTGGCGTGACAGTGGGGCCCCTCACATCATGACTGATGAGAGAGAACCTGCTACCACCTCAACACGGGAACAAAGACGTCTCCCTCGGCTAATAATGGTCAAATTAACAACAGAAGTCCCCATTCTTTAACAGAGTCATCCCCCCCCCCCCTCCCCCCCCCACACACTGCCAAATATAAACATTGTGACTTCTCCAACTCCGCGGTCTTCACTCTCTTCTTCCTTCAACAAAAATAAAAGCAAAAGCGCAGGAAGTAATAATTGTAATTAAGAAGCAATAAGATGCTTATCTTAACATACTAAGAAGGTTAGGTTAGGTCGATGTTTTCTATGAAGCTTTTCAAGGTAAACTAAATACAGGTTGCTGTCTGATCCCCACCTGCTGATGCCGGGAAATCGAGAGATTTCAGTTCATCGGAGCTAAAACATTCGACACAATCGACTTGAGAATGGTCCAGGACGGATCGTAACGTCGTCGTCCCTTCACCGTTCTAGTGTGTGGTTTGGTCAACACATTTGACACTGTTCCCCCATGCAAGGCTGGGGCCAGATTCACGAAAGCACTTACGTAAGCACTTACGAACCTGTACATCTTTTCTCAATCTTTGGCGGCTTTGTTTACAATTATTAAACAGTTAATGAGCTCCGAAGCACCAGGAGGCTGTTTATAACAATAACAACAGTTGATTGGGAAGTTTTCATGCTTGTAAACTGTTTTAATAAATGTAACCAAAGCCGTCAAAGATTGAGGAAAGATGTACACGTTCGTAAGTGCTTGCGTAACTGCTTCGTGAATCTGGCCCCAGGTATGCAAGATAGCGAGGCAGGATGAGATAACTAGACAAAACACTGAGCCGGTTAACGGGAGCCTCTGAAGCACTGAAACCAAAAGTCACATTTAAAGAGGAGGCTTCAAGCTGCAGGAATGTAACAAGTAAGGGTCCCACAAGGCTCTATCCTGGGACCACTGCTGTTCCTAATTTACGTGAATAACCTACCCGAGGGAGGGAGATCATACATGTCAATGTTCGCAGGTGAAGCAAAACTGATGAAAAATGTATAAATATAAGAGGACTTCAGACAGTTACAGGAGGCCTTGGGAGCCGGTCGGCCGAGCGGACAGCACACTGGACTGGTGATCCTGTGGTCCTGGGTTCGATCCCGGGCGCCGGCGAGAAACAATGGGCAGAGTTTCTTTCACCCTATGCCCCTGTTACCTAGCAGTAAAATAGGTACCTGGGAGTTAGTCAGCTGTCAAGGGCTGATTCCTGGGGGTGGAGGCCTGGTCGAGGACTGGGCCGCGGGGACACTAAAGCCCCGAAATCATCAAGATAACCTGAAGATAACCTTAGACAAACTCGGAGTGGTCAAACAAATGGCTGCTAAGATTAAATCATAACATGCAAATTAATGAAGATGGGAAAGGGAAAGAGGAGAGCAGAAGGACATCTACACACAAGGAAAAGGCAACTACGGGAATCAGAAAGATCTGGGAGTGGATATAGTCCCAACACAAACAGGATAACATCGGCAGCATATGTGACGCTGGCAAATATAAGAACATCGTTCACAAACCTTTGTAAAGACTACCAAGACAGGTACCCAAGATTGACCATGTAATGTATTAATTATACAATGTATGTGATGTAACTATATAACCTGAGCTTGTAAAAGCACCTTAATCACCTTCAGTGATTAAGTGCTTAATTGCACACTAGTTTCTCTGTCAGCTATCTCACCCTGTCAGAGTAAAAGAGACAAATGTATGTGAATGCATGTGTGTGTATATATGTATGTATATATGTATATGTACGTATATATGTATGTGTATAAAGTACATATGGAAGCTGATCAGAATTACATTTCACCTTTGTAAATACACATTAATGACACTTCGAACACTTTATGTAGGGCATACGTAAATCTGTGTATCTATGTATTTATGTATGTAAGTTAGCTTAGCATTTTAAAAGTACTGTACCGAATCACCTTCTGTGGTTGATTGTTCAATAAATCTCTGAACTGTATGTTTAACACATCTCTAACCCTGTCCATGGAGGACAGAAGAAAATGTATATATATGCTGGTTGGCATTATAAATGTGTAGCCACGTCTGTGGTAGAAAAAAAAACCCTACGATCATAGAACCATACTTGAATAGCAGGAAGCTACTGTCATTTACTGAAGACAAAATATAAAATATTAGAAATATTGTTGATGAGAGTGGAGGACAGTTGTACTGGGCTTCAAGTAGTTAGCATGCGCTTAACCCACAAGAAACTTTTAAATTATTTATGAGAAATAAAGCAGACGGTAGACCACAAGCGTAACTCTTGCAAATACGAACAGGAAATTACACAAGAACACACGAATGGCCGACAATGCAAAAATAATGATATACACGTCAGCCACTTGCGGCTGCAAGACGGACCCTGGACACACTACCAACCCGTTCTCGCACTTGCTTATAGTCAATATTGGCTTATTTAATAAGTGCATATGTGACATACTAATTGGTTGTGAATATTTTAGTTTACCTTGAAAAGCTTCATAGAAAACACCGACCTCACCTAACCTTCTTAGTATGTTAAGATAAGCATCTTATTGCTTCTTATTTACAATTATTACTTAACCTATACCGTTGATAGGTTAAGTAATAATTGTAAATAAGAAGCAATAAGGTGCTTATCTTAACATACTAAGAAGGTTAGGTGAGGTCGGTGTTTTCTATGAAGCTTTTCAAGGTAAACTAAAATATTCACAACCAATTAGTATGTCACATATGCACTTATTAAATAAGCCAATATTGACAAGTAAACAAGTGCGAGAACGGGTTGCAACTACAGGAGTGCTCTCACAAGTGGACGCTAGTGTTCAACTCCAGCAAACGCAACCCAATGAAGATTGGTACTGTTATCCGGAGGGTCGTACACAAGAAACCACCTCCCCTCCCACCTTATCGTCCCCTCCCCTTCCATCCTCGTCCCTTCCTCTTCCACCCTTCGCTTCTGTACTTACCCGACTAATTATACAAGATTAAAAGTATTATCCCGCACGTCGGTCTGGAATTAGAGCCGATATAACTCACTCGCTAATCGAACCCCGATCCCGTATAAGGGAGGAAACAGCGCACCGCCATAGTGGCTGCACAACCGATCGCCTTGTGGAGAGACGAGACGAGAGACAGAGAGACAGAGAAGAGAGAGAGAGAGAGACAGAGACAGAGAGAGAGAGAGACAGAGAGACAGAGAGACAGAGAGAGAGAGAGAGAGACAGAGAGAGACAGACAGACAGACAGACAGACAGACAGAGAGACAGAGAGACAGAGAGACAGAGAGACAGAGAGAGAGCGAGAGAGAGAGAAAGAAAAAAGGGGAAGAGACAAGGGAAGAAGAGATGAAGGGGGGGTAGGGGAAAATCAGGAAACGATGCATGCGAGAGAGGAAAATGGGGCAAAATATTAAAGTGAAGAGAGAAGAGAGAGAAAAGGGTAGAAAAGGAGGGAGGAAGGAGAAGGAGCAGTAAGAACAGTGTTATAATTATGACGTTATCTCAACACCCATTTGGATTAATTGTTATCAGATGAATTTATTATTAAGTAATAACCCACATGATCACCCTCAAGGCTTCAACACCGGGAAGCTTAATAAATGCCAGCTTCGCCTTGGCCTTTGGGGGGGTTCGAACCGGGTTCCACTTGCTGCGGTTCGCTTACCGTGGAGAACCAGCGAAGCCAGAGATTGACACCTGCTGCTATTAGGCACGCCTAGTGTTTTTTGTTAACAGTTTTTTTGGTCTGTTAGGCTGTGAAAATCACTTCGTTGTATGTGGTAATGATCTTCACTTGTTCCGTCGTTCAGTGTGATGGTTTGTTGATTTGAAGCTTCGGATGGTTGGTGATGATTGGATGGTGATGTTGATGTGAAGCCTCGGATGATAAGACTCGGCGGAAAATCATCATCAAGCATCCCAGTGAGGAGGCTAACACCTGCAAATCATCCTTCATGCCAGTGTTGTCAGGAAACAACTCCCAATCAGCAGCATTCGACACATGCTCGACACATATTCGACACATGCTCGACACTGTCCTCATCCTACTTGTGCACTGGTAACCAGCGTCTGTGCCCCAGCTCCAAGGTTTCTGACAGGAGAGGGTTCGTCAAGGCGTTTTCTCTCTATATAGGGCTCCTATATCAGGCACTCTCTGAGTGAAAAAGCCCAATCACTTCCTGGCTTGTGTGTCTCCACTGCAACAGAGACTACGGGAATGTTTCCTGGCAAGACAAAGGCTTCATCCTTCCGAACATTTTTGGCCTCTGATCTTCATATTTTTCATGCCTTTGTGGCATTTGGAAGGTAAGAAAATCTGCTAGTGATAAAATTAAAAGGTTTGGAGATATTTGTATGCAGGTTCTAAGGTCCAAGGACACCACACACACACACGTGGCTGGGACCAGATTCACGAAGCAGTTACGCAAGCACTTACGAACGTGTACATCTTTTCCTCAATCTTTGGCGGCTTTGTTTACAATTATTAGACAGTTAATGAGCTCCGAAGCACGAGGAGGCTGTTTATAACAATAACAACAGTTGATTGGGAAGTTTTCATGCTTGTAAACTGTTTAATATATATAACCAAAGCCGTCAAAGATTGAGGAAAGATGTACACGTTCGTAAGTGCTTGCGTAACGGCTTCGTGAATCTGGTCCCTGACCTTCGCAGATGCATGTTGTCACAGGAGCATGTTGAAGGGGTATACTACCTCCAGCCTATGGAGCACTTATGCCACACACACATCAAGAGCATATTATGCGACCATGATGTGGGGGTCATGCTCAGGCTCCGCAGGCACTGTTTCCATCCCCAACCAACTATGGGTTATCTTGAGTTGATTTCGGGGCTTTAGTGTCCCCGCGGCCCGGTCCTCGACCAGGCCTCCAACCCCAGTAAGCAGCCCGTGACAGCTGACTAACACCCAGGTACCTATTTTACTGCTAGGTAACAGGGGCATAGGGTGGAAGGAGGGAGAGAGAAGGTTGTCACCCATCCAGTGCCTTGACACACCTGTTCCACAATCTATCCTACTGCTGATAAAATGCTCATGTCAGCAGGGATGCGCCACAGGTGCCATCCCTGCTGACATGAGCAGGGATGTCATCCCTGTGCAGCTGACATACCTGTCAGCTGCACTGGAAGGTGCTGACTTCATGTACATTTACCAGGCTCAGAGAACTTTGTGGTAGTGATGAACACTGTTGAACATAACAGAGGACATCAACACATCTTTTTAGGCACAGAGGATGTGTCCAGTAAAGATTACTTGGGCTGGACGGTAGAGCGACGGTCTCGCTTCATGCAGGTTGGCGTTCAATCCCCGACCGTCCATAAATGGTTGGGGCACCATTCCTGTCTCCTCGTCCCATCCCAAATCCTTATCCTGACCCATTCCTAGTGCTATATAGTCATAATGGCTTGATGCTTTCTCCTGATAGTTCGCTTCCATTTACTAGTAATATGTTAAAGGCTTTCTCACATAGCAATAACTGTTCATACTGGTAATATATGGTTATTCTACATTTATTGTCAGCAAGAATATATAGCCGGTCGGCCGAGCGGACAGCACGCTGGACTTGTGATCCTGTGGTCCCGGGTTCGATCCCGGGCGCCGGCGAGAAACAATGGGCAGAGTTTCTTTCACCCTATGCCCCTGTTACCTACCAGTAAAATAGGTACCTGGGTGTTAGTCAGCTGTCACGGGCTGCTTCCTGGGGGTGGAGGCCTGGTCGAGGACCGGGCCGCGGGGACACTAAAGCCCCGAAATCATCTCAAGATAAGAACTGCTGTATTTTTTATGTAGCCACATATGTTCCTTCTGTATAAATTAAGAAAAAAAAATGTCTTAAAAGTATGTTTACAGTTTTGCTTCCATTTTATCACAAACTTTGGTCTTAATTCGAATGAAAAATTCTTTTAAAAAGGTCCATAATTCATATCAACCACGTTTATTTCTTATAAACAAATGCTGTGTGGAGCCTTTGGATGCCCAAAATATTCTTACAAGGTGTAACAATTCCTTTTCTGTCATCACTATGTGCCTATACTTAGGCCATAGATGACCCTTTTTAGCAAAAATCGAAATTCTGTGATTTTCCCATAAAAAGCTCATTTCAAAAAATGCCAAACCCATTTTTCCTGTCCAGAAGACCATTATTCCCTACAACACCAATAGTTTCATTTGAATTTTTCATGTACACGGAATTACATGCCTGGTTGATACCTGGTTGATGGGGTTCTGGGAGCTTCTTCTACTCCCCAAGCCCGGCCCGAGGCCAGGCTTGGCTTGTGAGAGTTTGGTCCACCAGGCTGTTGCTTGGCCCACATATCCACAACAGCCCGGTTGGTCCGTTGTTGTTGTTATAGATTCAGCTACTCGGAACAAGTTCCAAGCAGCACGGGCTATGGTGAGCCCGTAACTTACCTGGCACAGGAGCGGGGCAAGTAGCACGGGCTATGGTGAGCCCCGGTTGGTCCGGGTTGTGCACATAATAAGAGGCACATAATGCCCCTTCCCCCTCACTGAAAGTTTACCTTAGCTTTGAGAAGGTACTTGTGGTCGTTCTCGAACCCATTGTAGATATACATTAAACTGTGACCAGCTTATCAAGATTATAACGCCTAGCTAAATCAATTTTGGGGTGTTCAGTTCCAAAACTCATTACGTGCCTGTAATGCCTGTAAACGTGCCTGTAATAATGCACCCATTTCCACTACCATTCAAAGAATGGGTATGGGGTCCACTACCGCCCACAGAATGGGTATGGGGCCCACTACCGCTCAAAGAATAGGTATGGGGTCCACTGCCGCTCAAAGAATGGGTATGGGGCCCACTGCCGTTCAAAGAATGGGTATGGGGCCCACTGCCGCTCAAAAAATGGGTATGGGGCCCACTGCCGCTCAAAAAATGGGCATGGGGCCCACTACCACTCAAAAAATGGGTATGGGGCCCACTACCACTCAAAAAAATGGGTATGGGGCCCACTACCACTCAAAAAAATGGGTATGGGGCCCACTACCACTCAAAAAATGGGTATGGGGCCCACTACCACTCAAAAAAATGGGTATGGGGCCACTACCCCTCAAAAAAATGGGTATGGGGCCCACTACCACTCAAAAAAATGGGTATGGGGCCCACTACCACTCAAAAAAATGGGTATGGGGCCCACTACCACTCAAAAAAATGGGTATGGGGCCCACTACCACTCAAAAAAACGGGTATGGGGCCCACTACCACTCAAAAAAATGGGTATGGGGCCCACTACCACTCAAAAAAATGGGTATGGGGTACACAATAAAACTAACTGAAAAGCACGTAGCCCGGAGCTCCTTGTACAACCTGCGGGACTTGTGCTCCGAGGCCTTCATATCCCACCAGGTAATGTGGCAGCCATCTTGTGGTCTCAGGCACGACCGTAAACATCTTGGTCCATCCGCCTGCTCCTTGGGAGACGCCCACAGGACCCCCCATGACGTGACAGGTCGGTCTCTCGGTGGCTCTCTCTCTGCTTGACACCCTGACTGCTCTCAAAGTCCTGCACCTTTCAGTTCATGTAAAGCACATTTTTTTGTACTAGTAGGCTACGTAATTTGATTAATCAGGGACCTGAATAAATAAAAAAGGCAATAAAGCAAAAAATAGAACCTCTAATTGGGTAAAACAATCAATGTGTAAACAAACACAATCACTGTGTGCAAACAAAACAGTGGACAAACAAACAAACAGCAGCCGCCTAGAGGTGTTCCCGTCAGCCAATTAAGGCCGCCAGCTGACCAGGTCATTTGACCCAGGTCGGGTCACGAGCCCTAAATAGTCCCTCTACTGGAACTGACCATCCTGGCTATATAAGACCGTAATCACACACACGGAATACATAATGCTATATGTAGCATATACATAATCCTATATCCAACCCCATATTTACGGCTGCCTTCCTAGTATTTGGAGATTTATATTATATATATATATATATATATATATATATATATATATATATATATATATATATATATATATATATATATATATATATATATATATATATATATATATATATTTTCATGTTCGATATCTAAATTTTGTACCTTTATGTAACTTGCGTTTGATTGTACCAAGTAAATCAAACAAGCTGTTATCAGTATGGTCGAAATGCCAAATTTTAATAAGTGCCTGTTAGTGTTATTATTATTATTATTATTATTATTATTATTATTATTATTATTATTATTATTATTATTATTATTTGCGTAATTCGACTTTTGGTTTAAGGTGAAATTGTGTTTGGTATAACGCTATTAAGGGACCTCCCCCCCCCACCTGTGTAGTTTGGGTTAACCACCCTTTCTCGAGAACCCTAAGGGAGGGGAACTTTTCCCTCTCTCAGTAGCCTAGCTGAGAGCACCTTCCCCCTCTCTCTCTCTCTCTCTCTCTCAGTAGCCTAGCTGAGAGCACCTTCCCTCTCTCTCTCTCAGTAGCCTAGCTGAGAGCACCTTCCCCCTCTCTCTCTCTCTCTCTCTCTCAGTAGCCTAGCTGAGAGCACCTTCCCTCTCTCTCTCTCTCTCAGTAGCCTAGCTGAGGGCATCCTGCCTCACTGTAGCCTGGGTGGGCCCATTAGACTGGCAACATAGCCATCCGCCGCCCATTGCTGAGCTACGCCAGCCTTAGACAGCAGTACTTACAATACAGCGTAAGCAACATGATCTCAAACACTTCAATCCAAAGACCCGAATATCACCCGTTCGCTCTGGTCCTCCGAGACCAAAGTGCCGTCGAGGCAGTGGAAGCACTTGTGCCTCCCTCAGGCCGTGGCACTGGCACTATATAATCCTCGTTCGCCCCTTCCCCCCCTGAGATCTTCGAGTTCGCATACACTCAAAGCTTTTAAGGTTCAAGTCCCACAGGGGAATTGTTATTTATTATCTTGATAAGCACGTATCAGGGTGTAAGTGATTTTGGACTTCCTATACAGCAGGAGGATAATGGCGTCTGCAGCAGATGGGTATAAGGAGGAGATTAGTGTGACGGGCTGGTCGTATTCTGGCCAGGGTGGGTTGCATTGTGCATTTTGATCCGGTACAAATTGTTGCAATTTCTTGCGCGTGACGGTGGAGGTTATCCCGGACCAGTAGTTGCAAGCCTTGTACTCCTTGCAAGCCTTGTACTCCTTGCAAGCCTTGTACTCCTTGCAAGCCTTGTACTCCTCAGTGCTGGGTAGTTCCTGCAGGGGGCTTCACAACCACTCATCAGGCGTTGGGTAGTTTCAAACAACAGTGAGTTATATGTTCTCCAAATGGTTGCTAACATTCAATGCGAGATTATTATAATTTCTCGAGTTTCTGAATTTAAGTTTTCTGTAAGTGCTTCACCGTTCAGATCCATATTCTGAAAAAACCCCAGGCGCGGACCGTCCTTGCTTCTGATTGGTGCACGCGGCCGCCCGCGTTCAGGTGGAGCGCGATAAATCAGGGCCCCAAGTTGCAATTGCAGAACCACATAATGACTTCTTCAACCACTGCGTCACCTGCTGACTCCGTGCCAGCCGCCAGGACGCCTAGCCCATCTCAATGCTCATTTTTGCCAATTTCCCTAATCATGAGCAGCAGTCGTTCCTCCAATACATTACCTGACGCTAATAGAGACATAAGCTCATCCTTCACCGCCGCTGGGGTAAACAGGCGTAACCGTGCCTTCCGTCCTGCAGAGGAGAACAGCTCTTAAGGTTAGGGGCCGAAGAGTCGAAATTGACACGTTACCAGCTAGGATAATTAGGACGTTGTTGATGAGGTCTGTGAGATCCAATACATCATCTCATTAGGCTAGTTCTGGTGCCATGTATATTTTCATTATTATTTTTTGGTTAAACAAAGGCTCCCGTGCGAAGCGATGTTCCTAATTGGTCTACTTCTCCTCCCACTATTTTCAACCATTAGCCAACCAAAATCAATGCATATATAAGCTGACAATCGTTAGAGATTGAAATTATTTGGCGTGTTACGTCAGAGTCAAGAATTAACCAGGAGGGCGTTTGGGACTCGTTACTGGGACACGAGCGCCGCGCCGCGGGGGATGGCGGTACTAGCGACGCCTCCAGCCCTCCCCCACACAACCAGGCGTGAATTAAATAAAGAATTACCGATGTGGCTATTTGTCTCTGCTCCTGTCTGCGCGGGGAACCCAGACACCTGCGTGTTGGTTGGTGGTTCCTCTCAGCTGGTCACGTGTTGGTTGGTGGTTCCTCTCAGCTGGTCACGTGTTGGTTGGTGGTTCCTCTCAGCTGGTCACGTGTTGGTTGGTGGTTCCTCTCAGCTGGTCACGTGTTGGTTGGTTGGTGGTTCCTCTCAGCTGGTCACGTGTTGGTTGGTGGTTCCTCTCAGCTGGTCACGTGTTGGTTGGTTGGTGGTTCCTCTCAGCTGGTCATGTGTTGGTTGGTGGTTCCTCTCAGCTGGTCACGTGTTGGTTGGTGGTTCCTCCCAGCTGGTCACGTGTTGGTTGGTTGGTTGCTCTCAGCTGGTCACGTGTTGGTTGGTGGTTCCTCCCAGCTGGTCACGTGTTGGTTGGTTGGTTGCTCTCAGCTGGTCACGTGTTGGTTGATTGGTTCCTCTCAGCTGGTCACGTGTTGGTTGGTTGGTTCCTCTCAGCTGGTCACGTGTTGGTAGTTCCTCTCAGCTGGTCACGTGTTGGTTGGTTGCTCTCAGCTGGTCACGTGTTGGTTGGTTGGTTCCTCTCAGCTGGTCACGTGTTGGTTGGTTGGTTCCTCTCAGCTGGTCACGCACACAGTACCTGCAGTTGCTAATTATTCAACTACTGTCAGTTGTGACTGTTCAGTTATTTCTCTCTATTTGTCACTCCGTAAAATATACAACTGTTTTACCCTAACTTGAAACGTGTTTGGAGTCCTTGTTGATCTTTGAATTTTGCACAGGTTTGGAGTCCTTGTTGATCAATTTTGCACAGGTTTGGAGTCCATGTTGATCTTTGAATTTTGCACAGGTTTGGAGTCCTTGTTGATCAATTATGCACAGGTTTGGAGTCCTTGTTGATCAATTTTGCACAGGTTTGGAGTCCATGTTGATCTTTGAATTTTGCACAGGTTTGGAGTCCTTGTTGATCAATTATGCACAGGTTTGGAGTCCTTGTTGATCAATTTTGCACAGGTTTGGAGTCCTTGTTGATAAATTTTGCACAGGTTTGGAGTCCTTGTTGATCTTTGAATTTTGCACAGGTTTGGAGTCCTTGTTGATCTTTGAATTTTGCACAGGTTTGGAGTCCTTGTTGATCAATTTTGCACAGGTTTGGAGTCCATGTTGATCTTTGAATTTTGCACAGGTTTGGAGTCCTTGTTGATCAATTTTGCACAGGTTTGGAGTCCATGTTGATCTTTGAATTTTGCACAGGTTTGGAGTCCATGTTGATCTTTGAATTTTGCACAGGTTTGGAGTCCTTGTTGATCAATTTTGCACAGGTTTGGAGTCCTTGTTGATCAATTATGCACAGGTTTGGAGTCCTTGTTGATCAATTTTGCACAGGTTTGGAGTCCTTGTTGATCAATTTTGCACAGGTTTGGAGTCCTTGTTGATCAATTTTGCACAGGTTTGGAGTCCTTGTTGATCAATTTTGCACAGGTTTGGAGTCCTTGTTGATCAATTATGCACAGGTTTGGGGTCCTTGTTGATCAATTATGCACAGGTTTGGAGTCCTTGTTGATCAATTATGCACAGGTTTGGAGTCCTTGTTGATAAATTTTGCACAGGTTTGGAGTCCTTGTTGATCAATTATGCACAGGTTTGGAGTCCTTGTTGATCAATTATGCACAGGTTTGGAGTCCTTGTTGATAAATTTTGCACAGGTTTGGAGTCTTTGTTGATCAATTATGCACAGGTTTGGAGTCCTTGTTGATCAATTATGCACAGGTTTGGAGTTCTTGTTGATCAATTTGCAGTTTTGGAGTCCATGTTGATAAATTTTGCACAGGTTTGGAGTCTTTGTTGATCAATTATGCACAGGTTTGGAGTCCTTGTTGATCTTTGAATTTTGCACAAAATAATCACATTTACGTGATGCATCAGTGAACATGCAGCAAAAGTAATACAATCTGGCATTCAACCGAATCCTCTATGGTTCCTGGGGCATGTTTCGAACCCAAGTCAGGGTTTCACACACTCTGGGTTTAAACAAAACACTCTGGCTGAGGTATAGTTGTACCTCATTATATTATATTATTATTATTTCCATTTATTTTCATGTGTTTTAAACAAGTATAAAAAGCATAATAATCTATTTGTAAACTCTGGAAAGGGATAATTTAAACCCTAAGAAACTTTTAAGCCATCAGATAATGTAAACTAAAATCACTACAGTTCTGCCTCAAACATTTCAGCTGTGACGAACACTGTAACAATTAACCTGCTCATTAGTCACGGGGAGGTCTTGTAACAGTCAAATTTCAGACACGCTGGCAAGTGAAGGAACACGTAGAGACTTTATGCCTTGATCCCAGTCTTGTCTGGTGTCAAGATTGGGATCTGTAACTCACCCCCATCACCTGCCTGGTACAGGCAGTGTACCAGGCAGTGTACCAGGCAGTGTACACCAATGTTCCTGTGCTCACCGATATTCCTGTGTACACTCCACACTAAATATAGAAACCATCTGGTGAGAAACCCAAATGACGTGCGGATTGTGGCTAGGTTATCTATATGTCTTGGCGATTGAGATCAAGGCAACAGGAGGAACAAAATGTACATATTATGTACCAAACGTACATCCATTTGATTTGGCCAATAGGGCGTTTTTTCTGTCTTCAACCCACGATGATTTAAGTGGTTGGGCAACATTCCCTCTCTGCTCTCATACTTCTAAGTGGTACATAGTGGCTATTTTTTTTTTTTAGTTTTCTTCTGATCGACCTTACCTCATCCTCTTATTTATTAAATCATAATAAGGTCTGGCAGTCACGAAGCCGCTCTATCACTGGCAAATGCAGCCAAAGCTCTTATTTCATAGAAGGTGATTAGGAACATACGATTCGCGGGATTTTGAAATGGATTTAAGAATTAGACAAAAGATTAGCCGTTTTCTATGAACAGCAGCAGCACAATATGGTGGTGGTGGTGAGCAAGCAGTGCTGGGATGAACCATAAGAATGTTAGGAAATATATAATTAATATAAAAGTAGAAAGCAAATAGAATGATCGAGAAGGAGGAAGAGACTATTAAACGTAAGTTCAAAATCAACATGCCACGTCAAAAGATACGGGAGCCATTGCATTACGTTCGAACACCGATTGCTACAATTTCTGTTATCTCTTGATAAAAAATTTATTATAAACATTATGAGGAAAATCTGAACAGTGGTCAACTACAATACGTTGTCAAATGAACTAGACACTCCAGGGGAATTTGACCAATTAACGCTTCATATTTTATCCAGACAAAATGCAGGAGTGTGAGGATAGTTAAGAGGAGTGAGGATAGTTAAGAGGAGTGAGGATAGTTAAGAGGAGTGAGGATAGTTAAGAGGAGTGAGGATAGTTAAGAGGAGTGAGGATAGTTAAGAGGAGCGAGGATAGTAAGAGGAGCGAGGATAGTAAGAGGAGTGAGGATAGTTAAGAGGAGTGAGGATAGTTAAGAGGAGTGAGGATAGTTAGGAGGAGTGAGGATAGTTAAGAGGAGTGAGGATAGTTAAGAGGAGTGAGGATAGTTAAGAGGAGTGAGGATAGTTAAGAGGAGTGAGGATAGTTAAGAGGAGTGAGGATAGTTAAGAGGAGTGAGAATAGTAAGAGGAGCGAGGATAGTTAAGAGGAGTGAGGATAGTTAAGAGGAGTGAGGATAGTTAAGAGGAGCGAGGATAGTTAAGAGGAGCGAGGATAGTAAGAGGAGTGAGGATAGTTAAGAGGAGTGAGGATAGTTAAGAGGAGCGAGGATAGTTAAGAGGAGTGAGGATAGTAAGAGGAGTGAGGATAGTTAAGAGGAGTGAGGATAGTAAGAGGAGTGAGGATAGTTAAGAGGAGCGAGGATAGTAAGAGGAGCGAGGATAGTAAGAGGAGCGAGGATAGTTAAGAGGAGTGAGGATAGTAAGAGGAGCGAGGATAGTAAGAGGAGTGAGGATAGTAAGAGGAGTGAGGATAGTTAAGAGGAGCGAGGATAGTAAGAGGAGCGAGGATAGTTAAGAGGAGTGAGGATAGTTAAGAGGAGTGAGGATAGTTAAGAGGAGTGAGGATAGTTAAGAGGAGTGAGGATAGGTAGAGTGAGGATAGTAAGAGGAGTGAGGATAGTTAAGAGGAGTGAGGATAGGTAGAGGAGTGAGGATAGTTAAGAGGAGTGAGGATAGTTAAGAGGAGTGAGGATAGGTAGAGGAGTGAGGATAGTAAGAGGAGTGAGGATAGTTAAGAGGAGTGAGGATAGTTAAGAGGAGTGAGGATAGTTAAGAGGAGTGAGGATAGTTAAGAGGAGTGAGGATAGGTAGAGGAGTGAGGATAGTTAAGAGGAGTGAGGATAGTAAGAGGAGCGAGGATAGTTAAGAGGAGTGAGGATAGTTAAGAGGAGTGAGGATAGTTAAGAGGAGCGAGGATAGTAAGAGGAGCGAGGATAGTAAGAGGAGTGAGGATAGTTAAGAGGAGTGAGGATAGTAAGAGGAGTGAGGATAGTTAAGAGGAGTGAGGATAGTTAAGAGGAGTGAGGATAGTTAAGAGGAGTGAGGATAGTTAAGAGGAGTGAGGATAGTTAGAGGAGCGAGGATAGTTAAGAGGAGCGAGGATAGTTATGAGGAGCGAGGATAGTTAGAGGAGCGAGGATAGTAAGAGGAGCGAGGATAGTATGAGGAGCGAGGATAGTAAGAGGAGCGAGGATAGTATGAGGAGCGAGGATAGTAAGAGGAGCGAGGATAGTAAGAGGAGCGAGGATAGTAAGAGGAGCGAGGATAGTAAGAGGAGCGAGGATAGTAAGAGGAGCGAGGATAGTAAGAAGAGCGAGGATAGTAAGAAGAGCGAGGATAGTAAGAGGAGTGAGGATAGTAAGAGGAGCGAGGATAGTAAGAGGAGCGAGGATAGTTAAGAGGAGCGAGGATAGTTAAGAGGAGCGAGGATAGTAAGAGGAGCGAGGATAGTAAGAGGAGCGAGGATAGTAAGAGGAGCGAGGATAGTAAGAGGAGCGAGGATAGTAAGAGGAGCGAGGATAGTAAGAGGAGCGAGGATAGTAAGAGGAGCGAGGAGGGTCTGGCAGCAATACACAATGAAGGGGGAGCTAGAGAAGGCAGAAGCCGGTCGGGAGCACGCGGGACTTGTGATCCTGTGGTCCTGGGTTCGATCCCAGGCGCCGGCGAGAAACAATGGGCAGAGTTTCTTTCATCCTATGCCCCTGTTACCTAGCAGTAAAATAGGTAACTGGGTGTTAGTCAGCTGTCACGGGCTGCTTCCTGGGGGTGGAGGCCTGGTCGAGGACCGGGCCGCGGGGACACTAAAAAGCCCCGAAATCATCTCAAGATAACCTCAAGAAGATAACTCCATCAGAAGCCTAACTCAAGTATTAGAGGTAAACATTCTCTCCTATACAGAGAAACTGAAATTGCTGTACACAACCTATATTTTTTCTCTCTCTCTCTCTTGCTCGTGTTCCTGTAAGGAGTCCCCACAACCATCCCCCACCCCATAACACCTTCCCCCACCCCATAACACCTTCCCCCACCCCATAACACCTTCCCCCACCCCATAACACCTTCCCCCACCCCATAACACCTTCCCCCACCCCATAACACCTTCCCCCACCCCATAACACCTTCCCCCACCCCATAACACCTTCCCCCACCCCATAAGACCTTCCCCCACCCCATAACACCTTCCCCCACCCCATAACACCTTCCCCCACCCCATAACACCTTCCCCCACCCCATAACACCTTCCCCCACCCCATAACACCTTCCCCCACCCCATAAGACCTTCCCCCACCCCATAACACCCCCCCCCACACACACCCTCACCATGCTACTACCCTCCCACAGTTCCTCCCCCACCGCATAACACCCCCCCCCCCACACACCCTCACCATGCTACTACCCTCCCACAGTTCCTCTCCCACCCCATAACACCCCCCCCCACACACCCTCACCATGCTACTACCCTCCCACAGTCCCTCTCCCACCCCATAACACCCCCCCCCCCACACACACCCTCACCATGCTACTACCCTCCCACAGTTCCTCTCCCACCCCATAACACCCCCCCCCCCCACACACCCTCACCATGCTACTACCCTCCCACAGTCCCTCTCCCACCCCATAACACCCCCCCCCCACACACAACCTCACCATGCTACTACCCTCCCACAGTTCCTCTCCCACCCCATAACACCCCCCCCCCACACACCCTCACCATGCTACTACCCTCCCACAGTCCCTCTCCCACGCCTCCCACTTAGCCAAGGAAATACACCTTACGTCGTTGTATCTGAAGTTAAGGTCAGCTGTGTGGCCAGACCACAGCACAACCCTGATGTATGGGACAAAGGTGCTGGGGGCCATAATGGGACGCTGATAACGAGCTCGCTCGCTCATTGGCCAGCCTGCCGTGATCCCGGTAACCCATAAGAGCTCAGAGATAAGCTCCTGCGCCCCGATTGGTCAGGGATAACAACGTAGGCGGAGCTACAGCGACACCTCTCAATATAAAGGTAAACACACAGTATAAAATAATTATCACGCTGTATTTGTTTTGATTTAGTTTGTGATAAACTAATCAGGTCCTTCAGTGTTGCAGGTTATCATAAATTCTTATCTCATTCTCAGCTCAGGTGCTTGAAGATTAGGAGATATATTTGTATGTTATATATCGTATATTGGGAGAGTATATTGGGACATTATATATATATCCCAATGCACAGTATGTTGGATTTATTTACCTCGACCAGGAGGCCTGGTCGAGGACCGGGCCGCGGGGACGCTAAACCCCGAAATCATCATAGCAAAGGTAGATGTGCTTACAGGGTCGAGCTAAGCTCCTTGCCCCCGCCTGCCGAACGCTTTTCGATTAATACAATGACGCATTACTCACGCTTTTTATCATACATTTAAAATTTTGAATCAGATTAGCTTCAAAGATTTCTACGCTTATTCTGTTCCACATATTGACAGGTTTAGCTGTTTTCTGTACGTCTCTTTGGCTCATTTGCGTGTTGAGTGAGTCCCCATCTATGCCACCTCATTCTATGCCACCTCATTCTATGCCACCTCATTCTAGCTTTGAATAAAGCTGCTTTGTCTACCCTATTTCCCTTAGAATCTTATATAGTGTTATATATACTCCTATCTCTCCTTCAGTGAGTGTGTACTCACCTAGTTATGTTTGCGGGGGGGGGGGGGTTGAGCTTCGGTTCTTTGGTCCCGCCTCTCAACTGTCAATCAACTGGTGTACAGGTTACCGAGCCTACTGGGATCTATCATCTATATTTGAAACTGAAACTTAGTTTCTTTATTTCTCGAGTGTGAGTGTGTGTGTGTGTGTGTGTGTGGTTTGTGTGTGTGGTTGGTGTGTGTGTGTGGTTGGTGTGTGTGTGTGGTTGGTGTGTGTGTGTGTGTGTGTGTGTGTGTGTGTGTGTGTGTGTGTGTGTGTGTGTGTGTGTGTGTGTGTGTGTGTGTGGTTGGTGTGTGTGTGTGTGTGTGTGTGTGTGTGTGTGTGTGTGTGTGGTTGGTTGGTTGGTGTGTGTGGTTGGTTGGTTGGTGTGTGTGGTTGGTTGGTTGGTTGGTTGGTGTGTGTGGTTGGTTGGTTGGTGGGTGTGTGTGGTTGGTTGGTGGGTGTGGTTGGTTGGTTGGTGGGTGTGGTTGGTTGGTTGGTGGGTGTGTGTGGTTGGTTGGTTGGTTGGTTGGTTGGTGTGTGTGGTTGGTTGGTTGGTTGGTTGGTGTGTGTGGTTGGTTGGTTGGTTGGTTGGTGTGTGTGGTTGGTTGGTTGGTTGGTGTGTGTGGTTGGTTGGTGTGTGTGGTTGATTGGTTGGTTGGTGTGTGTGTGTGTGTGTGTGTGTGTGTGTGTGTGTGTGTGTGTGTGTGTGTGTGTGTGTGTGTGTGTGTGTGTGTGTGTGTGTGTGTACAGCAGTTCCCAGTGAGCTTTGGCAAGGGCGTCACCCCTTACCAGAAGGGAGCACCACAACGAAGTACTGTTCACTTACTCAGAGATTTACGGGGGTAAGGGGTCGCGTTCCTGAGTATGGCCAGGTTACTGCCAGGGGCCGTATCTTTAGCTGGGGTGGCCGGGCCCTTGTTAGTGAGTACCTCAGCTGGAGAGAGAGAGAGAGAGAGAGCGCGCGCTCGTTTTTAAGCGCGCCGACGGGCTCACCATAGCCCGCGCTACACGGACACTTCGTTCTAAGCATGGTAAGCGCCCGTGAGAGCGCCTCTGAAGTGAGCAATTGAGCGCCTGAACAAGTACTGGACTCTGCAGGAGATTTGAGAGCCCATTCCATGAGTTCTTAATCGAGCTCAAACAGGTCTTTCGTGTTGGGCATTGCTTTAAATGTTGGAAGAAAGTGAACATTTTCATTAGTGAATATGTCTCATTACTTCTCGGGGGGAAATGAACGCGATTTTTCAAGGATTTTTGAACGATAGGAATTTAAATAAACGCTCTCGATCACGTTCTCTTCATCGCATTCGTGTTCTTGTCAGTCTGTCAGTTCGTCTCTGTCTATCTTTGTCTGTCTCCCTACGAGGATTGGGGAAGAAAATTGACAGATATTGATTCTTCAGAGTAGTGGCAAGTTAACTCTTTATGGGACACGTCTTCGGGGGGGGGGGTTTATGTTACGGCTTAGGTGTCTTCTATCTGTCACA